>NW_023416519.1:0-64813 GCF_012460135.2 Molothrus ater | reverse complement strand
TTTTCAGAAAATATCACGGTGACATTCACTGGGCTTGGACCCTCCTCGAGTGCCCACCCCTCTGGCAGCCTTGGGAGGCTTGCAGTCACTGGATTTAGCTCAGGGAATTCCTGCAGGGTGTGCCAGAAACCCAGGCTTTGAGGAAACTGGGTGAAGGATGCTGCTATTTCCATGCCGTTGCCAGGATATTCAGTGGAACTCGAGTTCATGCCAGGTCAGAAAAACAAACTCTGTCAGAAACCAGGACATTGCTCTGGTGCCCTGGGTGATTCAGACCCTGGCAGGGGGCTCAGGGACCTTGGCATGGAGTCAAAGACACCTGTCCTTTGATTTTAGCCCATGGAAACAATTCCCAACTTTGTGTGAAGATTTACAAGACACAAGAGTTTGAGTAGAATGACAGTGAATTTGTCACAGGGTGAAAAAGTAGAATTTTGGGGTTTTAGAATGGGGGTTCAAGAGGCAAGATGGAGGAATCTGGGCATGTCCTGTCCTTCTTCTTCTTCTCCTTGTCCTCTATCTTCTGCTGGGATGGTGACACTGTTTGATTGGTTTAGAGTAGAGACAGACTGTCTAGCATAGGTGATGGGTATTGGAAAATTATTGTAAATAAAGTACACATAGTTCTTAGTATAAAAAGTTAACACCAACCCAAGGGCAGGGACTGTGCCACAACCCGACCTGCTGGACAGATCTCAGCAGGTCAGAGAAAGAATGGAACAGATAAGAGAAAATAAACAACCTTGAGAAGCAGAACCAACAAATCTCAACTTCTTCTTCAGTCGTGGGGTGGGGAAAAAAGAGACTTTCTGATACTTGGAGATCATCTCAACCACAGAAAACCCAGAAAATCCCTTCCCAGGATGCAAACCTTGATCTGCACTGAAGGGAAGCAGGAGAGCACAGGGAGGTTGTTGGGAAGGATGGAAGTTTGACAAGAAAGTCTCACAGATATGTGTGCTTGGCAGAAAGATTTTGAATGTAGAATCTGAAGAAATGAATAAGCAAGTTATGATATAGAAGAAAAGAATTGCTGAGCCAGTCTTACTGGATAACCAAGGAGGCAAAGGGTGTGTTAGTTAGAAGGGGTTTTTATGGCTTAGAGCAAAGGATAAACCCACCCCAACAAGATGTTTTTACCAAGCAGAAAGACAGCACAGGCAAACAAGGCAGCAAATGCTGCAAGTAGAAAAAAGGTCTCAGATTTTTCTACTGCAAGAAAACTGAAAAACAACTTCTAGCTTAAACTGTAATGTACTAACTTTTAGTGATTGGAGAACAATAACATGAATATGGTAATTACAGTAGTTATGATAGGCTATAGATAAAAGTTAAGGTATAGATTGGTTCTACTGTATTAAGATGCTCAGCAAAGAAAAGTCTAGAATGCATTGTAACCTAAACTAAGGGTCTGCAGGGCTGCCTGCAGCTGGAGCTGACAGCTGTGGGCACAGCTCTGTCACCCACCCACCCTGCACTGCTGTAACACCTTGGATGGAATAAACTGCATTTTGGAGAGCCCCTGGAGTCCCACATCCCTCATTTTGGCTCTTACAGGAGGTTCAGGGCAGCACCTTTTGGAGAGATGCTTCTCTGCTGCTCAAGGCATAATGCCATGACAAAAGCCACATTTCAGGGCACCCATTTGTGCCAGGTTTAGCACAACCAGAGTCCTGTTCACTGCCTGCACTGCTCCTCGTGCAGGGGGAAACATAAACAGGCAGAGCCACGTGAACAAAGAGACACTCGTTAGGCCCAGAGAGGTTAATTGCTTTGCAGGGGGTTGTGGAAGATTTGGAAGCATGAGTGGATCTAGAGGAAGGATGTCCCAGGTATGGGAAGGATGTCCCAGGTATGGAATTCCAGCATCCGCAGCCACTGAGATCTCAGGGCTTTGGCCTGCAGAGCCCCAGAGCCCCTGCCCCAACCCCATTTCCCAGCCCTCCCAAAGCCCTGGGGTGATGGCAGCAGACACCTGGGGAGGAGCCCCTGGTGGGAAGGACAGACCCAGAGGGTGCTGTGCTGGAACCCTGGTCACTGAGAATTTGAGACTTTCTGTACTAACAGGCACTGACCCCCAAGAGAACACTCACTGCATTGAGCTGAGGCCGTGGAGAAGGCTTCCAAAATGGAATGATAGAACTGAGATTATAGATCTGGAGCTTGAATAGAAGTGTGTAATATCACAGGGTGGAAAACTCAGAGTTTAAGGTTTTAGAATATAGTAATATATATAAAGCAAGATGGAGGTTTTAGGGCAGAGGCTGGTCCTTCTTCACCTTCTTCTCCATGGGTTTGGGTGATTTTGTGTAATCGGATAAAAAAGTCCACATTGTGGGGCATGGGTGGTTGGTTATTGGGTTGAAAGTAAGAATAATTCAGGTGTCATTTCTTAATTGGACAGTTTATCCTTGAAAGGCCTTGTAGAGAGAGATAGGGCTCCATTTTTACCTTTTTTAAGTACTGTAGAAGTCACAGTTTGTGAGACTGTAACATAGATAAGAAGTAACAAACATCTGAGTCTGAACAAGAAATACCATCTCATGCATTTAATCCCAGCCTTGGCAGAGAAAAGAAGCAAAAGAATCAGCAGTGCTGGGGAATATGCTGGGAGACAGCAATGGAACTGGCAGCCCAGTACACACCAAAAGGGCCCTTTGTCTCATTCAGCAAAAAGAAATTTAAAAAAATTAAGGATGTAAGGGAAAAAAAACAAAACTCGGCTTCATTTGTGATCTGGGCTGCAGAGTGTGCACAGAACCAGACAGAGGCTGCCAAGTCACAAGAAGCCAGTGAGATCTGTGAGCAGCACCCGGTGTGTCTGCAGCCTGTTCTGTTCTCTCCTGCCTCCCATCCATCCACACGGAGGCAGAGCTGCAGAGCGGCCCAGCCCCACAGAGCAGCTCCCCTCAAAGCTCCCTGCAGCAGGCATTTGCTGGGGCTCCTTCTCCTGGCAGCTCCCCAGGCTCCCAAAAAAAGGAGATCTCACAAATTCACAGCTCCAGAGACGTGAATTGAGATGGCACAGGGCAGGACATCGCTTTTATTTACATTTTCCTCTGGGGTCACTGTGCTGAGGGCAGAGGGCTTTGCTTCCCACAGGACACTCAGACCCTCCACCTCACTCAGGGTTGGGATATTGGGACACACAAGACACATGATGGATTTTGGACCTGGCTAGCTTAAGAGATTTGATAACAGGATGCCTTGGCAAGAGCAAACAGAACTTTGAGGATTAAATCAAGATTGCAAGAAGATTCAATCAGACGGGTTTACCAGAAAAAGAAAATTACATTCTGCAAGCAAGAGATGTTTAAAATGTATAAGTTTGTTTATGTGATCTTTAACCCAATCACTGTAGTAAAACATTACTAGTCTTCCTAGAGTAAGTATAAAAGCAGTTGTACTCCACAGTAAAATTGGATTCTTTGACACCTCCAAGTCTCCCCCATCTCTCCTCATTGCTGGTACCTCAGGTGCTCAAAGGCTGAATTACAGCATCCACCTTCACTGTGCCACGGGTCTGCTGCTTCCCCCAGCCTCCTCCATTCCCTGCCCAACACCTGCCTGGAATCAGGCTTTTCCATGCACCTTTTCCATGCATCCTGGCTGTAAATATCAGGGAAGAATCACCTGCTGGTCACACTTCGTTTTATACAGCCTACATGATTGGCTTTCTGGCCTGTGAGTGCACACTGCTGGACCACGTCCAACTTTTCATCCACCAGCATTCCCATCTCCTCCTCTGAAGGACTGTTCTCAATCCATTGATTCCCCACTCTCTATTGATACTGGGGATTGCCCTGATCCACCTGCAGCACCTTGCCCTTGTTGAACTTCATGAGGTTCAGGTGGGCCCACTCCTGTCCAGGTCCCTCTGGGCACCATCCTTTTGCTCATGTGTAATGCTGTAATTGCTCATGCTGTAATCCAGCTCAAAGGCTGAATTACAGCATCCCACCTTCACTGTGCCACGGGTCTGCTGCTTCCCCCCAGCCTCCTCCATTCCCTGCCCAACACCTGCCTGGAATCAGGCTTTTCCATGCACCTTTTCCATGCATCCTGGCTGTAAATACATCCCAAAACGAGAGCACAGCTTGCATTCCCCAAACTGCACAAGCCAAGCTAAACAAATCCCCATGCACACGTGAGTTTCAGCCATGCAAAGCAGGTTTGGGTCCTGCATGCTTCAAATTCAGTCTGAAGCCTTTCTGGGATGTGCTCCCTGTGTGGCTCTGCCTGTCCTCACTGTCAGCTGAGGAAGCAGCTGCTCCTCCTGGAGAAGCCACAGGAGGTTCCCTGTTTGCTTGTTTTGATGAGGAGCTTTTCTTCTGAGCTGTCTCTAAGCCCAACACTACCCAAAGGATGCTGCCAGGCATCCAGAGCAAGCACAGCACTGATTCCACCTTGGAGCACTGCAGATCTCTCCAGGTGCCTCCATCCCTGACCCCAGTGTGTGAGGACAGGGATGGAGGGCAGGGCAGCAGGCTGGCACCCTGGAAAAATGGGGTTTAGTGTCTGCCCTGGGCTGGAGCCCCTCAGACACGAACAAGGTGGGCTGGTACATTCCTTTTTCACCATAAAGTTCCCCCAGAGCCACTGCCCCACAGGCTCTTGGTGTTTTCTGTTTTCTGCCTTGGTTTACTCTTGGAAAAAAAAAAAAAAAACACCAAAAAAACCTAGAAAACATCATTTTACCCTTCCTATTCCCATTCTACTTGTGGAATCGTTCCCCTGGCAAAAAAAAAAGCAGCAGAGGTTTAGTGAGGGTCAGACCTGCCAACGCTGGTGAGCACAAAGAAAGAGCCTTTCTTCACTACCCTTAGAGCAGCTCAACCACACCTGGCTACACCCCAGCAGTGCCACACCTGCAAGGACAGGGGAGCAGAGGGCTCATGCAGCATCTCTGGCTGTGCCCAGCACCCTGCAGACCACCCAGCCACAGGCTGCAGCTGCTCAGACATTTTCCATGTCTCCCATGTCCCATTTGATGCCCTCCATCATTCTGGAGCTATGAGAGAGTAGCTCCCATACCCCCCTCACTGCTAACCAGAGCCAGAGTGCCTGAGTGAAAGCCTCCAGGGTGATCCAAGGCAGGTGAGATGGGCCCTTTGGAAAATGAAATCACAGGGAAATTGCATTATTACTAATAAAATTACTAATAAGGAAATCAATTTGCTTTTTTTTCTCACCCATAGGGCATCCATCTACTCCCAGAAAACATCTCTGGTGCTGGGGTTGCTGGTTCTGCACACCTGCCTGGGCTTTGGCAAAGCTTTTGGGGAGAGCACTGATGGCTTGTCCCAGAAGGATAGAATGGTTGGGATTGGAAGGGACCTTAAGGATCATCTTGTTTGAGCCTCCTGCCACAGGCAGGGCCACCTTCCACCTGACCAGGTTGCTCCAAACCCCATCCAACCTGGCCTTGGACACTTCCAGGGATCCAGGGGCAGCCACAGCTTCTCTGGGCAACCTGTGGTGGGTCTCCCCACCCTCACAGTTGAGAATTCTTAACCTTAAACCCACTCACTTCCAGTTTAAAGCCATTCTCCCTCATCCTGCTTCACCAGAAGTCCCTCTCCTCCTGATGTTTGAGTCTGATGGTAAAGCAGGACCCTCTGGCACGTGGTTTTTGTGGGTTGGTGGGGTAGCAGGGCACAGAAATCTGGGAAAGGAACAGAAGAAGCCCCTTGGTGCTCACCAACGAGAGGAATGAGGGATTTGTCTTTACAAACAAGCTGTGGGTCTGCTGGGAGATAAAACCAGCACTGGGAGAGAAAAGAAACAATGGGAAGGATTCCACTGATTGATGAATGGGAAAAGAGATTTGCTTTTACAAATAAACTTTAGGTTTGCTGATAAACAAAATTAGACACTGAAAGATGAAAGAAACAATGGGGAAGAAAAATCCCTAAATTCTGTAAGAATTAGAAATGAAAAGGGAGGGTTGTACATTAGAGGGGAATCTCTGGTATCAGGTGTTTGGGAAGTCTGAACCTCTCAAGTACCTCAGCCAATGGGGAAAACCCCCTAAATTCTGTAAGAATTAAAAATGAAAAGGGTGGGTTGTACATTAGAGGGAAATCTCTGGTATCAGGTGTTCTGGGAAGTCTGAACCTCTCAAGTCCCTCAGCCAATGGGGAAAGAGAGAAGGGAAATGCAGCCGGGAAATTGGGATAAAAAGGAGGCAGAGTCCTCCAAAACTTGGAGAGATCCCAGGGGAATGCCCCATGGCCTCTCCCTTTATTGGAATAAAGCAAGAAAGGACTCCCCTGTCTCCTTTTTGGACATAAACCTCTGGTGTTTGTGGATTGATTTTCCTAACACCAGCATCCCAGGAAGATGCCTGGCAGAGGCAGGGAGTGGGGCTCTTTGGGACATGGGGGCTGCAAAGCCCAAGGGCCAGAGCCCATTGTCCTCCCCAGCATCACAGACTTCCAGAAAACCATCACAAAGCAGGATGAAATGACAAACCAAATCACCCAGGAGCTGGGAAATGCAAAGCCAGGACCCTTCCAGCCTGGGGAAACATCCTCTTAAACCACATTGGGATGGCAGCACTTGGCACTGGGTTAAAAACAGAAATATTGGGCTTTGGGGGCTTTTTTTCAAAATATTGTGTTGCTGGATGGAGCAACTGAGGGCAGCCAAAGGTGGGCACATCCCACCAGCAGGGGCAGGAAGAGCTCCAGCTCCACGTCCCTGCCACCAAGCAGAGCTGTGGAGCTGCAGGCCGCTAATTAGCGAGCTGACAATTAACGAGGCCACCCCTCTGCTTCCTGCCCCGCCATGATTTATTCATCTGGCACCCCCAGGGGGCTGCAAAAGATAACGAGGCACCGAGCACCTGCCGAGCCCAGATGGCAATTTATTATTTCCCTGCAAAGCCAGGAGGTTCCCTGGGCACCAGGGGATGAGCAGGGCCAGGGAGAGCCCAGCCTCAGCCATGGGCTGCTCTCCAAAAAAAGCAGGAGCAGCCTTAGCCTTATCACAAGTGGTTTTATCATGGAAACCATCCCAAGGAAACCCTACCAGCCTCACACAAGCAGAGCACTGACCTAGATCCTGCCAAAGCAACGTGCCACATCTAATTAATTCGGGGGCTCCTACCTCCTTTGGGTGTTTTATTAAACATTATTCCCCAAATCAGCTTCTGGAGGCAGGGAACTGCTCCAGACCAGTGATAGTGGAGGAGGATGTGCTGCAACAACTTATCCCAGGCAGTCTTGCTGATTGCTGGGCAGGCACGGGGAGGGGAAGCTTTTATTTTTTGGTTATTATTATTATTATTATTATTTATTTATTTTTTAGTTATATGATGTTATTTCAATATGGGACTGAAGCACGTGGCCACAGCCTTGTCACACAGGGAATATGGGGTGAGAGAGGCCAATCCAGGACTTGGAGCTGGGCTTTTCTCACAGCACCAAGGCAAACCATGAGAATAAGTTGATTAAAGGAAAATAACACAATAACACAATAAGTTAATTAAAGGAAAATAATAAAATAAGCTGTGGGTTCTAGCTCTTGTTTTCTCAAGTTTGTTAATGTCCCAGCTTGCTCTGATTTGGAAGTCTTGGGCGCTTTTTAGAATTGAATACAAATCATGGAAAAATCCTCTAAGATCAAGTCCAACCATTAGCTCAGCGCTTCCAAACCCCACAAAAAATGTCCCCAACCACCATATCTATAGAATCTACAGATAAAGCCCTCACAGCTGGGTCAAGCCACAGCAAAAGCAGAAAGGCAACAACCCCAAATATTATCTACATACCCAGAGAAACTGCCAAGAGAAACTGCCTGGAGGACTTCCTAAACAGAGAGCTTCCAACCTTCTCCTGCCACCCCACAATGTGGGGACACACCATTCCCATGGGATGCCACCCTTCAGCTCAGAGCCAGGAGATGGAGCCCAGCTGGCCCTGGCTGCCCCACAGAGAGCCAAGAGGACACCCCCAGACCCTCCCAGCAGCCGCACACAGGACAGGGAATGCTCCCAGTCCCCCCAGCTGCCCACCTGGGCTGGGGGCTATTGCATTTGTAGGGATGCCCCGATGAAGGCAGGAATGATGCATCTGACTTTATGTTTTTAGAAGGTTAATTTATCATTCTATGATACTATATTATATTAAAGAATACTATACTGAACTATACTAAAGAATACAGAAGGCATACTTACAGAATGCTAAAAAGATAATAATGAAAACTCGTTAGTGTCAGGACCCAGGACATCCCTCTGTCTGTCCTGTGCAGCCCAGACCCCTGCCAGGGGGCACAGAGACCCTGGCACAGAGCCCAAAATGCCCCTGTGGGTTTGATTATGACCCATGGAGCAAATGACCAACCTTGTATGAAGATCAGCAAGCCATGACAGCTTAAGTAGAATATTAGTGAAGTTATCACGGGGTGGAAAAGTAGATTTTAGGGTTTTTGGTATGGGGGTTCAGGAGGCCCAAGATGGAGGGAACTGGGTGTGTCCAGCCTTTCTCCTTCTTCTTGGCCTCCATCTTCTGCTGTGATGGTGGCACGTTGGGATTGGTTTAGAGTAGAAGCTCACTGTCTAACACAGGTGATAGGTATTGGACAGTAATTGTAAATATTGTACAGGTGGTTTTAGTATAAAGACATAACACCACCCTAGGGCAGGCAGAGTGCCTGGACTGTCCTGTTAAGCTGACCTCGGCTGGACAGGAAAAATTTTTTTATAGATAAGGAACAATAAACAACCTTGAGACGCAGAAATGAAGAGCCCTGACTCCTTCTTCAAGCACCAGGCTGGGAAAAGAGACTTTCTAACCCATCTTGGGGTCAACTCTGCCCAGCTAGAGATCCTGACACGTGACTCTTTCCAGAGTCCCAACACAGCTTGGCCCTGATTGGCCAAAGAGCCAAAACAACTCACAGGAGAATCCAATGAAACAATCACCTGTGGGTAAACAATCCCCAAGCACATTCCACATGAGCACAACACAGGAGAAGCAAATGAGATAAGAATTGTTTTCCTTTTCTCTGAGCCTTTCAGCTTCCCAGGAGGAAAACCCTGGGTGAAGGAAATTTTTCCGAGAACGTGAACGCCACGGGGCGCTCTCTGATACTTACTCCCACTCCTTCCTCCGCGCCTGGGGCGTGCTCTGCATCTTGTGTGCCTCGTGGGCCTTGATGATGTCCCTCTGCTCGATGAGCCCTCCCCGCCGGCGCTTGATCACCTCGGGGCTCACGGCCACCAGCTGGGCCAGCCCCAGCTCTGCTTCGCCATCGCGGCAGCGCGACTCGCACAGCGCGTCCAAGGAGGCGGCGCGTGACACCAGGGCCTGGGCCAGGCTCTGAGGCTCCAGCAGGTTGCAGGAATGGGTGTTTTGCATCAGTCCCAGGCGGTGCTGGCGCCACGTCTCCTCCTCAGGCAGGGCCAGGATGCAGCGGGATGAGGCGGCGTCCAGCTCAGCCGCCCTCGCCGGGGCGCCCATGGAGCACGTCCCAAATCCCAGCATGGCTGCTGCTGCTGCTGGGGCTCATCACTCTGCAAGGGAACAGCACAGAGGGAGGCTCAGGGGTTTGCTGGTTTTGCCCCACAATTCCTTCCATTCCCCCATATCAACCAAAAGTCCCTTTTCCCCTTGGTTTGTCAGGCTGGGGTTTCCTGGTTTTGCCCCATGATTCCCTCCATTCCTCCAACATCAACCAAAAGTCCTGTTTTGTCACCCTGATTTTTTAAGGTTTTCTAAGCTTTCTGATGTTTACATCCTTGTAACGAACTTTCTCACACAGTTTTATGCAAATAATTATTGCTCTACATTTTTTTCTGGAAGAAGAGAAATTTAATAGATTGTTCGTTTGCCCAGTGTCATTGGAGAGGTAGCACTATCACCCTCCAGTCCATTGCCACTTTTGAAAATCTATAAATGTTAAAGCCAGAAATTAAACTTCCCTTCTTTTTACCTTGAAAGTTCCAGTGTCCACATCGTTTTATTTCATGTCCTAGAGCGACAGGGCAGCACCTCCTGCCTCCCTTATCCTTCCCAACTGAACCTCTTGAACCTGCAGCTCCCTGACCCAGTAGCCAGCCCTCCCTGGAGCAGCACAGCTGGATGAGATGGAAGAAGGATTTGGACAAGTGGATCAAGCCACACCAGGCTCTTTCTATTTGGTTGGTTTTTCTCTATGGGACACTCCTGGCTGGAGCACCCAGATTCTCCTCCAGCCCCACACTCAATGGGCAGGCAGGCAGCCCTAGGGACAGGCAGCATTTCAGGAGGCTGGATGGTGAAATACCAGCCTGGCTTTGAGCTGGGAGCTGCACAAGGGAGCCAAAGGCAGGGGAACAGTGCCAGGAACACCACATGGAGCAGTGCTCCTTGGCCAAGCAAAGCAGGGGATGCCCTACAGACAGGAGATGCTCATGGCCAAGACTACACCCAGAGCCATGGGCAATGCTTTATTTTCATGTTGGAAAAGCTCTGTTCAGCCTCTTACTGGTGCAGGAAAGGCTTTGATTTGGCAGTCCCAGAAACTCCCCGTCCAGCGTTTACCCATGATGAAGGTGAAAAAGGGGATGAGAGAAAGCAGCAGGCAGCCAAGGCCATTGCTCCATCCCTAATGCAGCAGAAAACAAGGAAGAGGAGGATTTAAATCCCCAGTCATGCAGCAAACTGAACACATCATCATCTTAAACCCCTTCCTGTTTGGAGACACCTCCAGAACAAACAGAGGGGTGAGAAGAGAGGATGGGACAAAGGCTGAGGAGCACCAGAACCAGAAGCAAAAATAAATAAAATATAGGGGGGAAAAAATTAACAGTAGCTGAGGGGACAACAGCAATCCTAGTGAAAATAAGCCTGCCATTCCTCATGAGAGGAAGGGATGGAGGGCCCTGGGGAACATCCCATTCCTTCAGGTGATGCCCTGTAAATAGAAGGCATCCAAAGTCACCCTCAGATTTAAACCAGTCCAGCCCAAGGGGCACTCAGCCCTTGGCAAGCTCTCCAGAAGGAAGAAGGCAACTGCCAGCAAGAGCCTCAGCAAATTAATTAGCACATTGATAAGAGGAGTTTGGCTGCTCCCACTGAGAGCTATAAATGGATCCTCCACTCCACTACTTTGCTTACCCATGCGACTTTTTTTAGGAGCATTAATTACTTCTTCAAGTCAGTTCTGGACACCTTCATCATATCTCATTTCCACCAGCTTCTGCTTTTCCTTTTCATATTGCTCTGCTCATTCTCAACCCTCCCCTCTCAAAGTTTAACTCCAGGTTTCCTTGGGTTTCGGGGGCATTTTTGGTTTTCTTTTCCTGTGGTTGGTGAACTTTTTTATTTTGCTTTTTTTTTGTTTGGTTAGGTTAATTTTGTTCAGTTTCTGTTTGTTTTGGGGTTTTTATGTTTTTTTATTTCAAACAGCCATTAAGCCCTATTCCTTCCCTAAACATTTCCCTGGCAAGGACAGGAGGATTTCATGCACACCAAGCGTGAACACTCCAGGTTTCAGCCATGCCTGAGGACAATTAGCCAAGAGCAAATGAGGATAAATCCCCAGGGCAGGTCCAGCATCCCCACAGACCTGATGCCTCCCAGGGCATCTCCCACTCCAGCTGACTCCCAGGCTTGGGGGCAAGAGGGAAAGCTCAGGCAGAGCCCTCAAACAAAACCCTGAGCTAGTTGGAGGAAACAAACAGAAATAATTAGCTCTGCCTCCCCCAAGCAAACAGGGCTCATACTGCCAGCAGAACAAGCCACGTTCCCTCTGGAGAAGTGACAAGGAGAGAAGGGAGGATGCCAGAACATTTTGTTAAGGGAAGCTGACGAGGTTTGATGCTAATGAGGGATGCCACATGCCAGGTACAGAGCAGCTGGCACCAGGGCACCTCTTCTGGCCTTTGGACCCCTCCTCACACACTGAAAACAAACATTTTATTTTTACCCAAAATCTGAATTAATGGGAAAAACACCACATTGGCTCATGTAATTTGGTTTCTGGTGTTTAAATGCCAGCCCTGCCCCTGTTGGAGGGAACCATGCTGGAAAGAGGCATGGCCAGAACCAGGAGCCAGCCAGCAGCCCTGCCTCCAGCCTGGATTTTCTTAATAACACAGAACTCTGTGTGTGTGTCACAAAATGGCCTGGGATGGGAAAAAACTTTAAATCCATCTCGTTCCAGCTGCCCTGACAAAAGCAGGGACACTTTCCACTAGACCAGGCTGTTCCAAGCCCCATCCAACCTTGGATACTTCCAGGGATGGGGCAGCCACAGCTTCTCTGGACAACCTATGTCAGTGCCTCACAGGGCAGAATTTTCTCCTAATATCTAATCTAAACCTGCTCTGTCAGGGTGAAGCCACTCCCCTTTGTCCTGTCACTCCAGCCCCTCATAAATATTTCCTCTCCATTTTTCTTGTAGGCTCCCTTCAGGTTTCAGTGCCTCTGAGCCCTTCCAGCTGCAGACCAGCCCTCTCCTGGGGATAAACCCAGATTGTCACAGCTCCCTGTTGACAGCCAGGCAGGAAATTACTTTACACCTCCACTAATGACAATTAGGGGTTAAAAACAGCACAGGAAAACAGCACATCCACCTGTATTGGCCCCCCTGCAGTCCCACAGGTGGTTTCCCAGCCCCTGCCACAGGGACAGGGGTGTCACTGCCCAGCTGGTCTGTGTTTGATACAGACCCAAGGAATTACTGCACTGTGACACAAAGCAGGCTTTCAATACATTAAAGTGAAGTCTCTAGAAGCTCTCACCTCCCAAACTTCATTCTAAAAGCAATAAAAGTCAGGAAAATTACTGTTAGCTCTTGCTGCAGAGAAATCATCTGGATAAAACCATGGCCACAGGGCACTGAGAATGGCCAAACTGAATTAGAGAGGGGATATTCAGCTACCAAAAACAGCATTGGCACTTGTGTCCTTCCTTCCTTCCAGCCCTGGCCCCTGGTACCCCACTGTGGGCTGAAATGGGACACAAAAGCAGCATCCTCACCCCACAAACCACTGAGAAAAGGCTTTTCAAGCACAGGAGCACGAGTGATGGAAGAAGCAGCACACACAGATCCTCCCTACAGCATCCTCAAGGGACCCAACCCTGTTATCTCAACCCCAGCAGGCAGGAGACGCAGAGATCTCACACCATGGCTCATTTTTCCCCCCTCTGGCGGCTGATTAACTAATAGAGAGCCACGGGGAGGAGGAGGTTGGCAGCAGCAGGAGGAAATTCCTTGTAGGGGTTTTCAGTGCTGTGTTTGTGTTTCAAGGGCAGCAATCAAACCTTTAGCCAAGTGAAAGGTGAATTACCATAATCACTACACTCAGCACTTAGGGCAAAGCTGGGTGAGCTCTTTGCTTCCATTAGCTGAACAACTTTTACCAAAAAGCCTGGAGTTAAAGCAAGAGGTTTAAAGGCTGTGCTGGTCCACAGGGTTGAGCTCCAACAGTGCCCTGGAGAGCAGGGGGGCAGAGATCCCTTCCCAGGGAGGGCAGGATGGACAAATACTGGCTGTGGTGTATTCCACAGGCCCTCCAAACGTGGCTCAGCAGCCTTCCCTGAGGATTTGCAGGATGATTTTGACAGCAGCATCAGAGCAAGAAGCTGTTAAATATATGTATGTATGAGAAATGTGTATGGTACTAGCTATATATACACATAATATAAAACTGCATGAGAGTGAGAGGAATGAGGGATTTGTCTTTACAAACAAGCTGTGGGTCTGCTGGGAGATAAAACCAGCACTGGGAGAGAAAAGAAACAATGGGAAGGATTCCACTGGTTGATGAATGGAAAAATATAATTGCTTTTAGAAATAAACTTTAGGTTTGCTGATAAAACAAAATTAGACATTGAAAGATGAAAGAAACAATGTGGAAGAAAAATCCCTAAATTCTGTAAGAATTAAAAATGAAAAGGGAGGGTTGTACATTAGAGGGAAATCTCTGGTATCCCAGGTGTTCTGGGAAGTCTGAACCTCTCAAGTACCTCAGCCAATGGGGAAAGAGAGAAGGGAAATGCAGCCAGGAAATTGGGATAAAAAGGAGGCTGCATCCTCCAAAAATTGGAGAGATCCCAGGGGAATGCCCCATGGCGTCTCTCTTTATTGGAATAAAGCAAAAAGGACTCCTCTGTCTCCTTTTTGGACATAAACCTCTGGTGTTTGTGGATTGATTTTCCTAACAAGAGCATCTAGGATGCTGCTCCCAAGCACCTTGGGGACACCCCAAGCCAGGCAAGGATTCCCCACTTCACCAGCCCACAGGAGCTCACGGGCTGGGACCTGGCCCTGGTCCCACCTTTCCCTGGGATGCTGCCCTGCTGCCCCCAGCTCAGGGGGCACTTGGGACAATCCAGAGCCTCCCTCCACCGAGCCTGCTTGCCCTGAGCTGCTAATTACCAGTCCCTGCTAATTACCTCCAGGGGGGAAGGGGAGCTCAGGCAGGGTGGAAAAGCAGAGCTCAGAAGAATTTCAGCGTGGGGCCCTTCCAAACAGAGACAGATGGGCTGTGAGAGAGGCTGATTCATCCTCGTGGCCTTTTCCTCTCCTGCCACGTGCACTTCCCCTGGCACTGCCATGGATGCTGGGCTGGGTGAGCCCTGCCTGGGGCAGATCTGGGGGGCTCCAGCCCATCTGGGGCTCGGCAGAGCAGAGCCAGCTGGTGGGGGGGGTTATTTTCAGTCATTTGATGCTGGGGGAAAGTTTGTGGGATTAAACCCCCCCTAGTACTGGCAGACTTGCAGTGGTTCTGCTGGGGAAGAGCTGCTCCCAGCATCCCTAGGACCCACTGAGAGCTGGGGCTGCATTCCAGGCTTGGGAGATTTGGACACCAGTAACAGAGGGGTTCAAGTGAGGTGGGAAGGAAGGAGAGGAAAGGAAAGGAAGAGGGAAAGGAAGAGGGAAAGGAAGAGGGAAAGGAAGAGGGAAGGGAAAGGAAAGGAAGAGGGAAAGGAAGAGGGAAAGGAAGAGGGAAAGGAAGAGGGAAAGGAAGAGGGAAAGGAAGAGGGAAAGGAAGAGGGAAAGGAAGAGGGAAAGGAAGAGGGAAGATGTTTACAGGCAGAGGTTTCTTGCACAGATTTAGTCCTACACACAGCAAAAGGTGTGGATGAAAGGATCAGGTCAAATGTACCAAATTGGGAGAGTCAGGAAAGGCAGCATCACGTGTGCTGGTGTTTTGAGGGCAGAGGAACATGGTGGAATCAAAGAAAGGCCGCTTGGCTCAGAAAACATCATTTTCTCATCACCCACTAGTATATTACACACTATTTTTTTGGGCCACAGCAACACCAAAACAACACAACAAAGACCCCTGGAACACCTGCAAAGATCAGATGGAGGAAAGAGCAGAGCTCAGAACACCCAGGAGCTGCTCCAGGCCAGGAGAAGCCTCAGCAGCAGACATGAGAGAACCCTTTTGTCTGGGAACAGCTTTTGTTCTGCCATGCCAGGGCTGTCACAGCAGCAGAGATCACTCCCCAGGGCTCAGCACCACTTCTGCTGCCCAGGAAAAGCTGAGCTGAGCCCAGGCTGCTGCTCAGGCCCCATCCCAGGCAGGAGCATCTCCAAGGGCAGCGAGCCCCCAGTTTGAGGGCTCACCTTGGGTGGCACAGCCCCGAGCACAGGAGCCCTCCTACAGAGCATCAATCCCAGGGAGAGCAGCTTCAGGAGAACCAAAACATGAAATCACCTCACCTCTGCTTTAACAGCAACTCTTAAACAACACCACCAACTATTTCTATAAATGCACATCAAGGAACTCAGCACGGAGAGCCAGAGCCTGCCAGGGAGCAGGACCCTGTGGCCAGGAGACAGCAAACCCCAGCCCAAGGATGCTCTCAGAGCATGGGCAGGCACGTCCCTGCTGCAGTGGCAGTGAGAGATGGGGCTGTGTGGCCTGGCACAGGGGCAGAGCCAGGCACAGAGATTGAAAATGTTAGTGTTCACATAATCACAGAATGATTACATGCAGGTGCTTTTATTGAGAGCTCTGAGTGTCAGGGGTAGACAGACCCAAATCTGATTCTGACACGCGTTTGGGATGAACATGTTTTTATAGTCTATCATTATATAACTTACATATTAATTATTAAACTTACATTGTTCTACTGTATACACTGATTTCATCCAAACATGGATTTCTTGTGATCCCCCTCAAACTCCTAACATAGTTTCTCATGATTCTTTAAACAATAATTCTATCTAATCACATCTAAAAATTATATCATTTATCATATACTGACTGTACACATGCAGTTTCACAGGATCCAGCAAATACAAGCCCAGGGCCCACCTTTAACATCTTCCCAGGGCCTACTAAGCCTGACTTTCTTTCTAGCTCTCCGAATTTTGTGATTTTAAAATCTTTTACTATCGGGAACACCCATCCTGACAACCCAAAGCTCTTCCAGCACCGCCTTTGAGAGAGCCTCATCCCAACCCCTGTGCCTGCAGCTCATCACACACACACCACACCTACAACCTGCCACCCTCCATTCCAGCTCCACACCAGCATCCCAAACCCCCAGGAGAGCAGAGCAGAGGCAGACAGACAGACAGACCTGAGGGGGTGTGTGCCATCCGCCGCGGGCAGGAATGGGGAAGATGGGACAATGCCTGGCACAGCTCAGCCTTCCATGTACAAGCTCTTCACCCAGCAGGGGAGGGGGACTGCTCTGGTGGGAGCAGCTCTGCAAAGAGTAGGAACCAAGCCTGGCAACAGGAATAATCCAGGATGGGAATTCCAGAGGGATCTGTGCAGCAGCAGCAGCAGTGTCCAGAGCCCAGCAGGGCTGAGCACGGGCAGGAGCTCGCTTTCCAAAGAAGGGCACAGCCAGGACTCCTGGAGAGAATTTCCAGGCCACCCTCCAGGAATTAGCTCAGCTGTCACCCCTATGGAACCATGCTGCCCTTCTCCCTCGACTCCCATCAGGAGGAGATTCCCCTTGGAAAGGCAGAACAGCCCCTCTGGGTCTCTTGGAAAGGCAGAACAGCCCCCTGGGATCCCTTGGAAAGGCAGAACAGCCCCTCTGGGCTCCCCTGGAAAGGCAGAACAGCCCCTTGGGCTCCCTGGGAAAGCCAGAACAGCCCCCTGGGATCCCTGGGAAAGGCAGAACAGCCCCCTGGGATCCCTGGGAAAGGCAGAACAGCCCCTCTGGGATCCCTGGGAAAGCCACAACAGCCCCTCTGGGTCTCTTGGAAAGCCAGAACGGCCCCCTGGGATCCCTGTCGTGCCCCAAGGCAGGGCACACAGCCCAGGCAAAGCACAGGTATGAGAACAACCCCAAACTGTCCCCTTGCCCAGCCACAAGCACAAGGAGAGTGGCATCTGCACAGCCCAGCCCACCATTCCATGGATATTTGGTGATCCCAGAGCCAGTGGATGCAGCTGGTCATGGACAGAGCCCCACCACCCCAAGGACAGCATAAATCTACATTTATTTTTAGTGATCCCAGCACTAAATAGTGGAATTTGTCTTTACAAGCAGCTTGTCTGTCAATTTGTTCTTTGTCTTTACAACTAGTGGATTTGTCTTTACAAACAAGCTGTGGCTCTGCTGGGAGATAAAACCAGCACTGGGAGATAAATGGGAAACAATGGGAAGGATTCCACTGATTGATGAATGGGAAAAGAGATTTGCTTTTAGAAATAAACTTTAGGTTTGCTGATGAAACAAAATTAGACATTGAAAGATGAAAGAAACAATGGGGAAGAAAAATCCCTAAATTCTGTAAGAATTAAAAATGAAAAGGGTGGGTTGTACATTAGAGGGAAATCTCTGGTATCAGGTGTTCTGGGAAGTCTGAACCTCTCAGGTACCTCAGCCAATGGGGAAAGAGAGAAGGGAAATGCAGCTGGGAAATTGGGATAAAAAGGAGGCAGAGTCCTCCAAAACTTGGAGAGATCCCAGGGGAATGCCCCATGGCCTCTCCCTTTATTGGAATAAAGCCAGAAAGGACTCCTCTGTCTCCTTTTTGGACATAAGCCTCTGGTGTTTGTGGGTTGATTTTCCTGACAGAGCACAGCAGCAGCACTGACTCTGCACATCACACCTCAGCTGCTCCCACACCCAGGGAATGGGAATATGGGAAGCAGGGCTGCCAAGCCTGGTAACTCAGCCTGAGCTGGCACATTTCAGAGGGGACCAGAGAACCCACACCACATCAGAGCTCAGCATCAGTCCCCATCCCCCTGAGCCCTAAAGCAGCTGAGGAATTGCCAAGCTCTGGAGAGGAGCAGGAGCTGCCCAACCAGCCAGGGTGCGTTAGAAGTTGCTGTGCAACAGGGACAGAAAATGCTTTTAAAAATAAAGAAATAAATAGAGCAGCCTCTGGGAAGCACTGCTGGCAAAAACAGCCAGCCCTGGCTCCTTCCACCTGGAATGAGGCAGCCTGAAAGAAGGAGCTGAGAGCAGGGCCCTGCTGCTGCTGGGGGACATCAGGTCAGCTTAAACCACAGACATACAGACGACCTGATGTAGATGGAGAAGGAAAAATTGGGAGCCTTGCTTGAAGCATTCAGTTCTCCTGTGCACTGCCCTGGGAAAAGTTTGCTTGCCCATGTCAAGGCTGAACATGTGTGCTGCCAGGATCCCAAAATGATTTGGCTTGAAAGGGACCTTAAAGCCCATCTAGTTCAAACTACCCTGCCATGGGAAGAATAATCTTTTTCTGAACATCCCATCTAACCCCAGCCTCTGCCAATGTGAAGCCATTCCCACTTCTCCTGCCACCCTGTGCTTGTCTGGATCCTCTCTGGACCCAGATCTGGATGTGAATGTCCATGTGAAGCTATTCCCACTTCTCCTGCCACTCTGTGCTCGTCTGGATCCTCTCCACATCTCTTGCAGCCTCTTTTAGCACTGGCAGGGCTCTAAGGTCTCCCCAGAGCCCTCCAGGCTGAAGCAGCCCAGCACCCTCAGGCAGAGCTCACAGCAGAGGTGCCTGTGACACCCTGGGCTCCCCAGAGGGCTGTCCCTGGCCTGAGTGGCACCTGCTGTCACCAGCCGGGGGCTGTGCACAAACCACAAACGGGATGGGACTGCTGGGAACGTGCCTTGAGCTGTTTGATTTTCCAGCATCAGCCTCATTCCATGGTTATGACAATGGGAAGATGCCACCAGCTCACACCCCAGGCAGCAGACTAAGAAATCAATGTTACAACTCACTTTAGAAGTTTCTTGACCAATCCCACAAAGCAAAAGCACATTGACAGTAGTTCTATCCAACCACTATAAGCACTCACACCTTTGGTTAAAACAATGCTTGCTTATTTTGAATACAATACCTGCTTGTAAGCCTTAAAACACAATGCACAGAGCTCCATTATTAAGCTTAAAACTTCCTAATATCTTGCTAGATAAACTTTTCTGTAGCTTAGGGAGTTATTCCAGACAAGCGTTAATACACACACCATGGTTCTATTTGTCCTTGCTTTTCTACTTTTTAAATAATTTTTCTGCTGACCAATCTCATGGCTGCTGCTCAGCTCCAATCCCAGTTCTGCTGTCTCTGAGGCCTTTTGCAGCTTTCCCAAAACCCTCTGATTTTGTGGATTCCCACACCTGCTGCACCCCAGGCATCACCAGCACCCTGGCTTCCCCAAAAACACTGATGGCTTCCCCAAAAACACCTGCCTGAGCCAGGAGCTGGGGATGGGGCAGGAAGGACACCCAGCTCTGAGGGCAGCATCCCATGGCCATGAAATCAATGTTTGACCTGGCAAAGGCACTGAAAACAAGCTCTGATTTCTGAGCCTGCCTTGGCTGAGGTGACTCACAAACCACAATGTGTGTCAGTGCTTAATAGACCTGCACAGGTAATTACTCCATCCTGGAAACAGCAGATTCCTGGCAAAAGGAGTCACAGCACCCCTGAGAGGGGAAAACAAAGGGATGCCACGAGGGTGAGAGACAGCAGGCTTTATTCTTCTTTCAATCCTGCTCCCATTATGCACAAAGATTTGCTGAAAAGGTCTCATTGTTTGTGCAAAAACGAAGACAATCTCTTGCACAAATTGCACGGTGAGGAAGGGAAGGGGATAAAGGATAAGTCTGGGCTGCCATGCTGGGGGGGAAGAAATTCCTCCCAGTGAGGGTGGGGTTACCCAGAGAAGTTGTGAATTCCCCATGCCTGGAAGTGTTCAAAACCACTTTGAGCAACTTGGTCTCATGGAAGGTGTCCCATGGGGCTGGGCCAAGATGATCTTTAAGGTCCCTTCAAACACAAACCACTCCAGAATTCCATGGGGAGCACGTGCTGTGCATCCTCCACTGCAGGGTCCTCACCAGCAGCTACAGCCACAAGCACTAGGACAGAGCAGAGCCCTAAATCCCTGGTAAACAGAGCAAAACCTTCCTGATTCCACCCCAAAGGAGGAAAAGCAGGTTTTCCTTTTGCTCTTTACCACAGAGAACAGAGTGGATTTGCCTTATCCTGACTTGGGATAAATGGACAATAAAAAGTAATTTCTTGCCCTGACAGCATCACACATGCTGAAATCAGGCCCTGAGGACCCTTCAGCAAGCAACCAGCTTCCCTGCTTGCTGGGAAAGCATGTCCCAGGACATTCTGCTGCTCAGGGCCAATAGCCTGGACCAATAGCCCCTCCCCTTCCTCATCCTTCCCTGCTCCTGCCATCCTCAGCCACTCCAAGCTGCCACACACCCCCAGAGCTCATCCTCTGAGCCCACTTTCTCCCACACCTGGGGAGATGGGAACAAAACAAATAAATGTGATTGTGGAGCTAAAAAGAACATTTCAGCAATCCTGCTTCTTCCAGCAGGACTAATAACCCGGCTCAGCGAGCACAGAGCTCTCACCTCCTACTCAATGCACACACACACACACCCAGGAAGCCCCAGGGCCCCTTCTCCTGCTCAGGGGACACCACCAAATCCCTTAGGAAAGCTTGGCTGAGGGATTCCTCTTGGCTGCCAAAGGCTGGACCCTGCAGAGGGTCCAAGCCAGCCTGGCCACAAGCCCAGATGCTTTGCTGAGGTGCCAAGTGAAGGGTCTGTGCTTCTGGAAGCCATCAGGGTAAGGAGACAGGCATGAAGCACAGCATTTGGAGGCACTGCTCTTTCAGATACACCCAGCTGGACCCCAGCCTCCAGCAGTGGCCTCTTGTCCCTCCAGCAGCACAGCTCTGCCCCAGATCCAGTCCTGCCCCAGCAGCGCTGGTCACCCCCCATCTGCCTTGATTGCTCACAGCCAGCAGCTCCAGCACCTCCCTTTGGACCAGAGCCACTGATTTATCCTTGGGCTCCCTCTCCTCTGAGTGTTTTTGCTCCCAACAAGAGCTCACCCAGCGCTGCTTTCCCTCCTTTCATCCGCCCGCTGCAGTCGCTGGCGCCGAGCTGTGCCTGCCTTCCCTCCTTCTCCTCTTTGTGGCATTATTTCCTCTCTGCTGTTCCATCCCTCTGAAGCACGTTGCTCAGAATAATTCCTGCCACAGCAACCTTTCAGCCTGAGAGCTGCTTTGTGGGACACTTGAGCACGGTGCAAAGGAGCTCAGATTTAGGATGAGACGAATTCCAGGAGCAGAGGAGGGCAGGAATAACAGCCTAGCCCCTTCCTCCAAGCTTGGTGCTGCTGAAAGCTGGGGCCTGGGAAGGTCCAGCAGGAAAAGAACAATGCACAACCCATTTCTTCTTTATACAAGACATGCATCAGTCCAGCCCAACACTCTCCACAGCCCTGGCTGAGCAGCCAGTCCAGGCACGGAGCTAGAAAGAGCTTGGCTCTGACCCAAGCTGACTGCTCCACTGATCAGCTCCATCTCCCTGCAGAAATGATGCCCCACAGCTCAATCAGTTCCTAAATCCACCACAGAACTGGCCCTTTTGCAGCAGCACATGCCCTTGGAGCTTGGACTTCACCACATTTGGAAACATCACACTCTGGTGGCTGCTCACTGGTGGCCCCCCATCCATCCCTCTCCAGCTCTGGAGAGGCTCCAGACGAGGCTCCTCCACAGCCACACACACACTCACACACACACAGAGCTCTTTTTACACCAGGGAGCTGCCATCTGGAACTTTGAGACATCTCCAGGATGGCAGAGGCCCGGCGGTGTGAGACTGGCGGCGTGTGTCACCCAGCCTGTCACACCAGGGGCTCCTCCTGCAGCCTGGCACGGCCACCTGGCACTGCCCAGCTGGCCAGCATGGCCCTGTGCTCACCACCACCCCCACACTGGACACCAGCAGAGCCCATTGGCTTGCAGCCCCTTGCCAGGGCTATTTCTGGAGCCTCACTCCCCCTCTCTCTCTCCTCTTGCCCACTCACTCCTTCCTAAATAGCTTCACACCACTGATTTTCCCCATGCCAGCCATCCACCGTCTGCCAGCAGGATTGGGAGCGCCAGCAGCATGTCTGAGCTGGGGAGAAGCAAGCAATCATCCCTCATGGCCCCCAGCCCCCACCTGCACAGCTCAAAGTGGCAGCACCCAAAATCCATCCCTCCCAGAAGGGACCAGGCTGACACCTCCACCCTCCCCAGACTGGCACTGGTACATGACTGCCATCCAACATTCAGGTTTAAACCAGGTCATTTTCTTGCTTTGAACCTTGTTTGTGTGTCAGCTGCCAGCTGAACCACTTGTGAGGGCTCCAGTCTTTCTGTCACATTCATATTTTCTGGAAAAATCCCCTTGCCCAGGATTTCTTCTCCTGGGAAGCTGAGAAGCCTCAGGGAAAAAGGAAAAAAAATAGTTATCTGATTTGCTTCTCCTGTGGTTTGCTGCTTTGGAATGTGGCTTGGACATTGTTTACCCAGGGTTTTCCTCCTGGGAAGCTGAGAAGCCTCAGAGAAAAGGGAAAACAATATCTCATTTGCTTCTCCTGTGTTGTGCTCATGTGGAATGTGTTTGGAGATTGTTTACCCACAGGTGATTGTTTCATTGGATTCTGCTGTGAGTTGTTTTCACTCTTTGGCCAATCAGGGCCAAGCTGTGTCAGGACTCTGGAAAGATTTAGGAGTTTTCATCTTTTGGTCAACTGGTCATTGTTTCATTGATTTAATGGGAATGGTTTTAACTTAATGGCCAATCACAGCCAGCTGTGTCAGGGCTCTGGAGAGAGTCACAAGTTTTTCATTAGTATCTTGTTAAACCTTCTATCTGCATCCTTTCTCTATTCTTTAGTATAGTTTAGTATAGCATTCTTTAATATAATATCATAAAATAATAAATTAGCCTTCTAAGAACATGGAGTCAGATTCTCAATTCCTCCTCCATCCAGGGGACCCCAAAAATACCAGAGTCTTCCTCAGGGTCTGTGGATCTGCCTGGGGTGCATCAAAACTCCATCACGCCCCACAGCAGCACAGAAACACCATTTGGAAATACTGCACTTGTGTGTTCCTGGGTTTTATACCCTTCCTTCTGCCTGAAATGGGCTGGACAGTCCCTAATAGCAGTCCCAAGCTGAAAACAGGGGGTGCTCAAAGGCTGTGAGCACCCAGATGGGATCCCCCCTCTCAGGGAGTCCCTGGAACAGGATCAGCACTGCAGCCAGGACCAGGCGCCTCCAGAGAAACCAAGGCTTCCCCTAAAGCAGGGGCTGCCAGGACTGAGTTTATGGCCTCTCCAAGAGCTGCTCACAGGCTCTGCCCCACAGCCCTGTCACCCTCCCCAGGCAATGCTCAGGTTGTCACCCCTGCTGCAAGTGACACCCAGCTCATCACTGCACTGGGCCTCATTGAATGGTCAGGCTCAAACAATGGTTTGGGCTGGGAAGGACCTTAAAGATGATCTTGTTCCAGCCCCTGTGCCATGGGCAGGGATTCCAGGGTGCTCCAAGCCCTGTCCAGCCTGGCCCTGAACACTTCCATGGGTCCTGGAGAGCAGGTGAAGGCAAAGGGTCTGTCCTGGTCCTTGTTCCCGTGAGGGAACACCTCCAGCATGCCAGCAGGGAGGAAGCAGGCCTTGTGTCCAGAACCTTGCTCTTCCCTCCTCCCCTGCTTGTGAATACCCTGGAAGTGTTCAAAGCCACTTCGAGCAACCTGGTCTCATGGAAGGTGTCCCCCATTGCTGTCACTACAGTGCAAGAGTTCTATTGTCATTACACTGCAAGGGTTCCATATTCCCAGAGTTTTGTACCTCCTTGGTGTTTCTCATAGGCAGCTCCTCTAGGCACTGACTCTTCCTCATCCTCACAGTAACCAGCTGACTCCAGTTCCCTCAACCAACCAATCCACTCTTTTGTAACACTCTTCTCATTGGCTACAGGTGTGGCCTGTTAAAGTCAGGCCTGCTCCTAATCCTTAATAATTGGCTCAGCTGCAACTCTTTAGGGGGTAAGATTGCCTTCTATGCTTCCTTTATTTACTTATGTTCTATCCCCCTACAATTCCCCCTTTTTCTTTTAATTACGGAGTTGCAGCATTTCTAGAACATATTCAAATAAATTAACATCATCACACATTCATATATTTCATTTAGAACTAAGAGTTATACAAATGTTCAAACAACATATTATAGCACAAATATATATATTTCTAAATGTTAGCTCAGTTTTGCAGCTTTTCTCAGTTTACAAAGTACTTCTCTTCAAAATCTTTTATACTCATATTTAACAAACTGCGATTGATATATTTTACCAATAGTTAATAGCTGCATTTGATATATTTTACCAATAGTTTAGTATTCACATCCTTTTCCCTGAATCCACAGGGTTATATAGCCAAATCCTGTTTCCCCAAATCCATGGGGTCATATAGTTTAGTATTTAAGTCCTTTTTCCCAAATCATGCTGGGGTCACCATTGTTGTCATTACAGTGCAAGAGTTCTATTGTCATTACATTGCAAGGGTTCCATATTCCCAGAGTTTCGTACCTCCTTGGTGTTTCTCATAGGCAGCTCCTCCAGGCACTGACTATTCCTCATCCTCACAGCGACCAACTGACTCCAGTTCCCCTCAACCAACCAATCCACTCTTTTGTAACACTCTTCTCATTGGCTACAGGTGTGGCCTGTTAACATCAGGCCTGTTCCTAATCCTTAATAATTGGCTCAGCTGCAACTCTTTAGGGGGTAAGATTACATTCTATACTTCCTTTATTTACTTATGTTCTATCCCCCTACACCTCATGGCAGGGGGTGCCAGACCAAGATGATCTTTAAGGTCCCTTCCCACCCAAACCACTCCAGAATTTATTGAGGAAGCACCAATTGGACGCAAAGACGTAAATCTGCCACATCTCCTCCAAAAACACCCTTGAGCCAAAGCACTGACACCTTCAAGCCAAAACCACTCCTGCACATGAGCCAGCCCTCTGCAGAGCAGAGCAGATCCCTCAGGTTTTGCTCACTTCCCACAGCCCCTTGGGGTGGATCCCCAGCCTTGCACACTCAGGTTGCACCTTGGCTCAGCCCTAAATGTATTTGTTCTGGTTCAAGGTAAATTTGGGAGATGCTTTTTATACCATAAAAGCATTATATAGTCAAGCCAGGACATTACCACACCCAGGTTTATTTTGCAGAGCAAATCTGGCCCCAGAAGCTCAGCAGGGAAGATTTTCAGCACCACTGAGTGCCCAGGGAAGGTGTGGAGCCACCTGCACAGAGCTCCCCGAGCTGTCAGCATCCCTGCAGTGCCAGGAGGCACAAGACTCAACAAAGCCTTGGCATCCAAGGGACCCTTCTGGAGAAGCTTTTGGGAAGCAAGAATAATATTGTATTTATTTGCTGGGAGTGTTCTGACAAAGGCAGGAATGATGAATCTGACTCCATGTTCTCAGAAGGCTAATTTATTACTTTATAATACTATATTATATTAAAGAATACTAAACTACACTAAAAAATACAGAAAGGGCACTTACAGAATGCTCAAATGATGATAATAATGAATGCTAATAATGAAAACTCGTGACTCTCTCCAGAGTCCCGACACAGCTTGGCCCTGGTTGGCCAAAGACTGAAAACAACTCACAGCAGAATCCAATGGAACAATCACCTGTGGGTAAACAATCTCCAAACACATTCCACATGGGTACAACACAGGAGAAGCAAATGAGATAAGAATTGTTTTCCTTTTCTCTGAGGCTTCTCAGCTTCCCAGGAGAAAAATCCTGGGCGAAGGGATTTTTCCAGAGAATGTGAATGCCACCAGAATAATCCACAGTGGTTTAAGGCTCTTTGCATGGATCCAGAAATCACCCAGAGCCTGGTGGGCATCCAAGAGCAAGCCCAGGTACTCAGCTCACTTCCAAGAGTGTCCCAGCAAGCTGCCAGGAGCTGAGCCAACACCTCTGGGTGAAGATCCCTTCACTTCCAGACTCTCCCACCCCAGCCCAAACCCCAAACAAGCCTTGCCTGAGGATGCTCCACACCAAGCAATGCATCTCTAAAAGAGCTTTGGGTGCTTTCCACATCCCACAGGAGCTGTAACACGAGGCCAGTACCAAGTGTTTCTAAAAATCTCAGCCTGCTGAGCCCCGTGGATGCAGAGCCTGCTTGAAATGGCTAACGGATTGCATTTTTCCCAAGCTTGCTATTTCCATATGCCAGGAGGAAAAAAATAATAATAGAAAAAAAAAAAAGCCTTAGAGCAGTGATAAATTTATAAAGCTACTGTAGCAAAAGAAGGGGAAGAAAAAAAAAAAAACCAAACCAAACCTGTAGTAGAAGCAGCCTCCCAGAAATTCCCCTGAGCAAATTAAGTGAAAAAGAAGAGGAGGGGGAAAACCCACTTCCATAACAACATACTGTGGACTAAAGGACAACAGCAACCATGGTCTGTCACTGCTGCCACCAAATTCAGCACCCACTGCAGCAGCTCATTATTTAAGAAGTAAAACCAGCACTTTCACCCCAGGCCCAAAGCAGGGCATGGAAACCCAGGCTGGCCCCACACTGCCTTGGAGAGTAAGGAGCATGAAGCCACCAGGCTGTCACCTCATGGGACTTAAGGGAGAGAGGCAGGGATGAGAGTTCACCCTAAACCCAGCAGAACTGTCCTGATCTCACCCTTGCTGCTGGGCTCCCCACTGAGCCCCACCAGGCTGGTGCAGAGAGCTGGGACATCTCCTGTGCCAAGCGCCTGCCCTCACAGGGCACAGCAAGGAACAAGGGGCTCAACCCCCAGCCAAACCTGCACAGGGCTCCCCACCATCCCCAGGGCCAGCTCTGACCCAGCTGGGGCTTTTCCATCCAGGAATGTCTGGGCAGTGAGCCCTTCACTCCCAGCACCACCCAAGCTCAGCCCCCAGGTCCCACCATGGAGCTAAAACTTCATTGTCACCCCAATCCACCACAGGGACCTGCAAACCCAAGGTTGGGTTATTTATGGGGTCTGCAGGCAGGAAATCCAGGAAAATTCAGCTGACTCGAGGGGAAAGGCTGGCCAAGCCCAAGGTGCTGTGCCATGAGATGAAATCCGTGCTCAGAACTAGAGGAGCAGCAGTGCCTGGCAATTCCCAAAGCAGCCCCAGCCACTGAGGCTTCAGGAAAACACACACCAAGCAAGAGCCTGGAAAAGAAGAATGATGTGGAAAAACATGAGTTTCGAGAAAGGATGAGAAATGCAGTTATTTGGCATTCACAAGATGAAATAGAGGCAGCAGCCCCCTCAACTCCACCAAACATCACTGAGAGGCCACCAGAGTAAAATGTTCCACAGCCAAAATAGGGCTGCACCAGCAGTCCCTCTGAGCCCTCCCTCTTTGTGCTCAGCTTCAGAAAACAGACAGACCCGAAAAAGTTAATACAAGAAGCCAGGAGTTAATACAAGAAGCCAGGAGTTAATACAAGAGCTAGTGCTTTTCAGCTGATTTTTTTTAGGTGACAAACTAAAAGCCTCACACGTTTCTATATCCCAGGGCAATGTTTACATTCCTCGGCTGAAGGGAACAGCAGGAGCAGCCCAGAGCCTGCAGCACGCAACCTTTGAATCCACAAAGCTACAGATCCGCCCCAAAACTGGGGGAGAAAAGGGATTAAAAACCCAAACAAAGGCATTTAATGCAACCAGCACACAAGGAGACCTTCTCAAGTCACCCATACCCTTTGGACACACATTAAGCACTCCAAGACAGATTTTCTGTATTGTACTGGGAACCATGCCTGGCCTGAGGGAGGTGATTTGTCTTCTCCCCACAGTGATGCACAGCCACAGCAGCCAGGGTGACTTGAGGGGTGCAGAACGTGCCCCAGGGCACAAGAATCACACAGGCAGCACCTTTCTGTGGCCACATCCATCCAGCCCAGCTTCAGAGCAGCCCCTAAAGTCGAGGCAGGGGGTGGGGAGGTTGTTCCCACCCTAATGTGCCAGTGTGAGTTAGCCCATCACACCTGGGCAGGTGGAAACATTTCCCAGTGCAATCCCATCGAGCAAAAATTTATTATTATTATTATTATTATTATTATTATTAATAATAATAATAATAATAATAATAATAATAATAATAATAATAATAATAATAATAATAATAATAATAATAATAATAATAATAATGTGCTGCAAGGCAGGGTAATCAATTCCTGGTGTAGGGTACTTGTGTTTTCTACCAGCAAGGATCCAATATCACCCAGAAAGGAGAACTGTCAAGGCTCAGTACTTACTCTAGCTCCAGGAGCCACATTCCACTCATTTGCCAAATCTGCTCTGTTTAATATAGAAAAAAACCCCCACCTGAATTATTAAAGGAACTGAGGAATAACAGAGGGAGATGAAAACACCATCAGTTGCTCCCTCTCCAATCTGATTTTTTTTCAAGCTGATTTAAAACCTCGCTTTGACTCTGCTCCTGCTGCTGGGCACTTCATTCACAGAGGAAGCCTTTATTAGTAAAATACATATTTGAGCCATCAGAGCAGCTTCAGCTTTTCTTTTCATCACCTCAACCCAGCTCATCCTGGAAAGAGCTGCACGGTGAGGGGAGCAAGGAAAAAAGGCATAGAAGAGCTTAACACATTCAAAACAAAGAGAACAGCCCTTGGGGAAGAGAGCAGCATAATTAAAACATTAATTCAGATTACAGCTTTTGCTCTGGGCCAGCTCCAGTCACCCAAAAATCCCAGCAAGGGACAGTGCCAGGTCAGAGCCCAGCTCTGAGGCTCAGCCACAGCCCCAGGCACAGCAAAGCCCTCTCCATCACCCCCTCCCCAAGGCAGGAGCTGAAAAACCACCTCCCTTCAGAGGGAATCATAGGGAAAACAAGCTCCAGCTCTCAAGCAGCAAATTAAATACCTGGAATAACAAGTTGGAAATAGGTGACGGCTTCAAGGCTGATAAACACTCTGAGCAGCACTGACTGCTCCCTGCATGAGCAACACACACAAAGTGACTAAAACAAAGTCATGGCAGCCACAGGGGACTCGAGGGAGATGTGGCAGCCACAGAGGGAGGTTTGGCAGGTGGCTGGGAGCAGGCACTGGAACAGGAGGCAGGCAGGGAACGCTGCAGCATCCCTGGCCATGCAGTGCTGGGAGATGGGAACCACCACCCCAAGGGCCAGATCAAGAGCCTGGACCATAACTCAGTGGGAGAAGGGAAAAATCTTGCAGCAGAGTGAGAAATTCTCCCTGCAAGATCTTTAATAGACCTGCCTGCCAGGGTGTGGGGTGGCAGCCAGGCACAGGGCAGGAGAGATCTGCTGGGGGCAAAAGTGCCAAGGTGGGGGGAGAAGGAAGACAAAAAGTAATTTTATCTGGTGGAAAGTGTCTACTCCAACACAGCAGACACACTTCATTGCAGTTTTGCTTTTTATATCATATCCACCACAGGAAAAACAGCACCAGATTTAAAAGATGGCTCTCAAACCTAAAGCCTCCAAACCTTCAGCTTCCTATTGCCCTTGCCATCAAATTTGGATGCTGTTAAAACTTCTACCCTCTTCTCACCCTTTCTACTGGTTCTCATGATTTTGCCTGGTGTAAAACCAGCTTCACCCCACAGAAGCATTTGAATTTCAACCAAAATGCTGCTTCCAAGGCTGGGGGAACATCCCTGTCCATGGTGTGCTGGTTTTGCACCCTGGTCCAACACACAGGATGTCCACGGATTCCCTGGATCACCCCAAGGAGTGATTTCCTCCCCTCCTTGCTCAGCATCACCCCAACCCACAAAGAGGCATTTAAGGGCATTCCTCCCCCTGTGACACTGCAAAGTGCTCCAAGACCCAGCAGCACCTCTGATGCTCCAGGATCTACAGAGGGGATGGCCCTGGGACAGCTCCAGATCAGAATCACAGAATACATCCACTATCAACAGAGCAAGGCCAGCCTCCTGGTGCCCATCTCACACTGCAGAGTTTGGGACACTGCCTTTATAAAGACTCAGTTTCCACAGCTTCCTGTAGGTGCCTCCCCAAAAAACATGAATCTCTCAGAAGAGACCAAGTTTCACAGCTGTGGAGCACGAATCTGGTACCCATCAGCAACCTCATCAACCTCCAGACCCCTTGGAACAAACACAGAAGCAGACACCAGTGGAAAATTGAAGAGTTCATAGATGCATACAAGTCAGGCTGGAAGGGGAAGGAGCCTCTCCCAGAGGTCAGGAGGCAGAGAGAGGGAGCAGGAGAGGATTTACAGGACAGCAGGCTGATGTACAGGGTGGTTTTCCAGCCTGGATCAGAAGCAGGAGCTCCAGAGACAGGTGTGGAGGTGAACCTGGATAAAGCAAAGCTCTGCTGGCAGGGCCAGCTGCCCACAGCTCCAGAGCAGCTGACACCCAGCCCATTCCTGCTGCCTGTGCATCCCAACCAGCCCTGGACACAGTGCAGCTGCTGCCAGGCAAGGAAAAGGGCTGGGAGGATCCAAAGGTGGAACAGAGAGGCAGCAACACCACTGAGCAAGGAGGACCAAAAGAAAGGACAAGCAGAGAGGAACATGAAAGATCCATAAATCCCACGTAGATGTGGAAAAGCCACGTGAGCACCATCTCAGCAGAGGACACTGGTGCAATGAGCCACCATGCAATGGCACAGAGCAAGAGATCAACCCAGTCCCCTCTTCCTCCTCTTCCTCCCTGGAAAATCTGACACCCTGGAAAAACCTGCCCAGCCTTTGCATTCTGCAAACCTCAGCTGACACCCAGCCCATTCCTGCTGCCTGTGCATCCCAACCAGCCCTGGACACAGTGCAGCTGCTGCAGGCAAGGAAAAGGGCTGGAAGGACAGAGAGACCAGCAACCCAGAGCAGCTTCCAAAGGTGGAACAGGTGGGCAGCAACACCACTGAACACAGAGCAAGAAGGACCAAAGAAAGGACAGGAACAAGCAGAGAGGAACATGAAGGATCCATAAATCCCCACGCAGATGTGGAACCACCTCAGCAGAGGACACTGGTGCAATGAGCCACCACACAGTGGCACAGAGCAAGACAGATCAACTCAATCCCCTCTTCCTCTTCCTCTTCCTCCTCCCTGGAAAATCTGGCACCCGGGAAAAACCTGCCCAGGCTTTGCATTCTGCAAACCTCAGCTCTAAAAATACCGCTGGGTGCAAGCGACACATTTCGCTGGGAGCCGGGAGCGCAGCCCACGGAAGCAGACAGCAGGGACAGGTTTTGTAAACAGGGCTTTTTTTAAGGTTTAGGGAGCCAGAACCAAACACCCAAAGGCAGCCTTGGGTGGGGCAGAACTGAAGGAGGGACCCCATCAAAGGGAAAAATCCCACAGGGAAAAACAGGGAGGGGAAAACTCAAGGGCTGCCCCTGTTTCCCTACGTGTCCCATATGTCCCAACTCACATTTGTAAGATTTTAGGATGGAGTTTCTCCCCCTGTATCACACCACAAGAAGGGTCCCAGCTCCAGCCATGCCCACAGCAATAATTCTCCCCTCTCCAGCTGCTTCCACAGAGAAAAACTCCTATTTTTAGGGGAAGCAGAGGCTCAGAGATGGCCATACAGACAGCCCCACTGCTGGGGGCTGTGCCCCATCTCCCAGTCCCTCCAAATAAACAGGGTGTGATCCTTCCCTGGCTGCTGCAGCCACTCACTCCCCAGGAGCCAGGATGAGAGGCAGAGCAGGAGGAAGAGGAGCCCAAAGTGTTGCTCAGTTAATCACAGTAATTAGCCACCATCTTGAGCAACTCCCATTCAGTACAGCCTGATTTTCTCACACAAGGTTTCAATTAAAACTCATCTCAAAACCGACATGGAAGTACCACCCTGACCCACCCTGGGGCTCATCCAGGGCATGGCAACGTGCACAAGTGGTGTTCTTTTCCTTTTAGGACAAGCTTTAATTAATTTTAAACCAGGTTATGATTTCCCAGCCCTGCTTGGGAAGCCTCAACACCTTCTGCCTGCAGCTTGGTGGGCAAACAAGGCAAGGGGAATGCAAATGCTCTTGGCTGCACCAGAGAACTTCACAGAAACAGCTTAATGAGCCTCTCCAGGGATGTGCTGTCAGGGGTGAGGCTCAGGCCTGCCCACACCTCTGTGCTTTGGGGCACCTTTCCAGCTGGTTTGTGCTTATTTATAGGCAGCAGTCCTGGCAGAACCACGGGAGCTGAGCCCCTGAGCCCCTGATCATTTTGAGCTTTCCTGCAGAGATCAGGCTCAGACGTCTCCAATGCCTGGGGCAGGGGCTGCACACCTGGAGCCTGGGGGTGTTTTTAATGGAACCCCCCATTCTCTGTGTGTTAAGTGAGAGGAAATAAAGTGTTTTGGCACTAAAGAAGCAGAACAATAACCCAGAGCCAGGCTGGGAAGCACAGATGCCTGTGGATGGCAAACTGCAGGAGCGGGTGGTTTGGTGCCCATGCTGGTTCCTTTAAACAACTGCCTGGAAAACCCAATATTGGATTTAAATCCACCACAGGCAGCCTCTGAAGCAGGGAGCACAGATCCCAACACATCTCTGCTGAAGAGGAGGAAAACCAGCCCTTCTGAGCCAGTAAATAGCACGATGGGAGGGTCGCCTTGACATGGGATTTTGGGGGAGAATCTCACCCCCCTCACTTTGCAGATGCCACATCCCAACACCACTGGGGAATTGTGGAACAATTGGTGCCAGGGAGCGCCTGAGCCAAGCTGCTGGTTCAGAGCAAAGTCAGGATGATGCCAGGGGTACCAGAAAGGGAGGAAGCCCAAAGCCTTTGCCCCTGGGCTCCCTCCTGCCCTGATCATTTCTCAGGCTGACAGAGAGCTCAGCAGCCTCTCCCCAGGCACGAGGCCTCACCACCGTGACTAATGGTATGTTTTGACATCCCTGAAATACTCCAGCACTTCATTTCAGCCGCAGGGAGCAGGAAGGAAGGAGGGGACATGCTGGTGGGGAGCCGGCACCGGGAGGGGAGGGTGGAAAGAGCTTTCGCAAGAGCAACAGGCAGGGACAAAGCAAAGCAGCATGGAAAAGACTCAGGAGGTGGATGAGGGGCAGGCTGAGACCTGGAAGGCACCTGGGGAGCTTTCCTGGTCCCCTCTGGTCCCCTGTGCCTTCCCTGGAGCTACAAGGCACTGGATTTATTTATCATCTCCTCCTGAACACAATGCTGGAATGGGGACACAGGGATGCTCCACTAACCCCCAGCACGTGTGTACGTGGCTGGGGAGGGATGCAGGGTCACTGGAATCCCTATCAGTGGTTGGGGAGAGATTCAGGATCACTGGAACCCCTGTCTGTGGTTGGGAATGGATGCAGGATGGCTGGAATCACTATCAGTGGTTGGGGAGGGATTCAGGATGGCTGGAATCCCTGTCTGTGGTTGGGGAGGGATTCAGGATGGCTGGAATCCCTGTCCATGGCTGGAAAGGGATGTAGGGTGGCTGGAATCCCTATCAATGGTTGGGGAGGGATGCAGGGTGGCTGGAATCCCTATCCATGGCTGGAAAGGGGTGCAGGGTCACTGGAATCCCTGTCTGTGGCTGGGAAGGGATGCAGGGTGGCTGGAATCCTTATCAGTGGTTGGGAAGAGATGCAGGATGAATGGAACCCTTCTCCATGGTTGGGAAAGGATGCAAGACCCTGCCCGTGGTTGGGGAGGGAAGCAGGGTCACTGGAATCCCTGTGAGGGATGCAGGGTGGCTGGAATCCCTGTCTATGCTTGGGGAAGGGATTCAGGATGGCTGGAATCCCTGTCCATGGTTGGGGAAGGGATTCAGGAGGGCTGGAATCCCTGTCCATGGTTGGGAACGGATTCAGGATGGCTGGAATCCCTGTCCATGGTTGGGGAAGGGATTCAGGATGGCTGGAATCCCTGTCAGTGGTTGGGAAGGGATTCAGGAGGGCTGGAATCCCTGTCAGTGGTTGGGAAGGGATTCAGGAGGGCTGGAATCCCTGTCAGTGGTTGGGAAGGGATTCAGGAGGGCTGGAATCCCTGTCAGTGGTTGGGGAGGGATTCAGGAGGGCTGGAATCCCTGTCCATGGTGGGGAACGGATTCAGGAGGGCTGGAATCCCTGTCCATGGTTGGGGAGGGATTCAGGAGGGCTGGAATCCCTGTCTGTGGTGGGGAAGGGATTCAGGATGGCTGGAATCCCTGTCCATGGTTGGGGAGGGATTCAGGAGGGCTGGAATCCCTGTCCATGGCAGGGAAGGGATTCAGGATGGCTGGACTCCCTGTCAGTGGTTGGGGAAGGGATTCAGGAGGGCTGGAATCCCTGTCAGTGGTTGGGAAGGGATTCAGGAGGGCTGGACTCCCTGTCAGTGGTTGGGGAAGGGATTCAGGATGGCTGGACTCCCTGTCAGTGGTTGGGGAAGGGATTCAGGAGGGCTGGAATCCCTGTCCATGGTTGGGGAAGGGATTCAGGATGGCTGGAATCCCTGTCAGTGGTTGGGGAGGGATTCAGGAGGGCTGGAATCCCTGTCCATGGCAGGGAAGGGATGCAGGGTCTCTGGACTCCCTGCCCGGGGAGGCAGGAGCAGGCAGTGTCCCCAGGCTGCTCCTTTGGCCTGTCTCCAGCAGAGGCAGGAAGGTGACAGCCGGCAGTCCCCGGGGAGGTTAATCAGGTTAATTAATTAAGGAGCCTCTTTGAGTGCCACCACCAGGCACCTCCGGCCCGGGGGAGCCAGCAGGGACAGGGCAGCGAGGAGCACGGCAGGCAGCAGCCGAGCTGCTGGCCACACCATCTGCCAGCCACAGCCATGGGGGGCAGCTGGGGCTTTTCCTGGCACCTCTTGCTCATCCCCAGCTGGGGCTCAGGCAGTGCTGCTGCACCCCAGGGGCTGGGGAGAGCCCAGAGCAGGGGCTCCACACCACCACAGCAGAGAGGCAGAGGGGGAAAGGGAACAGCACCAGGAGAACTGGCCCAAAGTGCCCCCCTGGCCTGAGGGAAGTGGCTCAGAACATCAGAGTCACCCCAGTGTAGCCACCAGAGCACAAGAGTCACCCCCTGGCTGCACCAGCCCAGTGTCCACCCATAAATTGCAGCCACGAGCATCCTGGGGATGCAGGAATGAGCAGAAACTCCGGCTGCCATCACCAGAGTGCCACTCACAGAAGTTCCTTTGGGTCACCACCAGGAGCCCATCTGGCAGCAGCAGAGGTGCTGGGGGAGTGCTGGGGGGACCGGTTTCTCCTCTCAGCTGTCACTAAAGTCACCGGTGTGGCTGTGAGTGATTCACAGCAGTGCATGAAGAGCTGTGAGTCACACGCTGGATGCAGTGGGTGGCTGCATTGACTCAGCCACGCCGGGGATGGGCCACGGGGGGCTGCAGCCTGACATGGCCCAGGGGACAGGGCTGCCAGAGATGTCACACACGTGCTCAGGTCCCTGTTAGTGCCCTCAGCAGCGTGGGTGAGCCAGAGGGAGGCTCTGCCTCAGCATCAGCCTGTCACCTGCCCCAAAAAGGTGCCAGGGGCCGGGCTGTGCTCTCACAGCCTGTCCCTGGTGAAAGGTTTGCACTGCCCTGCGTGGCAGCAGAGGAGGAGGAACCCTCCCCCAGGTGCTCAAGGGGTGCAAATGCTTCCCAAACTACAGCAAACAAACTTTCCAGGCATTCCAGGAGGAGCAAAGCAACCCTGCCAGGCAGCAGCAGAGACAGAGGGGAGTTCAGTGCCCGGGCCTGATGCCACCAGCAGCAGCAGCTCCTCCTCCACCTCCCAGCCCCATCCAGGGGAGGTCAGCCCGCCTGCTTTGGGCAGAGGGGGCTGCAGCAAACGCTGACATTTGGGTGGTGGCTCCTGTCACTCAGGGGTGTCTCCTGTCACTCAGGGGTGCTGGCTGTGCCCCAGCCTTGCCAGAGCTGTCGGCAGCAGCAGCTGGAGCGCCCGGCTCATCCCGCTGGCAGCGCCCTCCGTGCTGCTCTGCCCTTTGTGCCAGAGCAGCCCTGCCGAGGGTCGGGGCCAGCCCGAGTGTCACCTCACCCAGGGCGCCCTGAGCTCAGAGTGTCACCTCACCCAGGGCACCCTGAGCTCGGAGTGTCACCTCACCCAGGGCTCAGTGTCACTGCATCCAGGGCACCCTGAGCCCAGAGTGTCACCTCACCCAGGGCACCCTGAGCCCAGAGTGTCACTGCATCCAGGGCACCCTGAGCCCAGAGTGTCACCTCACCCAGGGCACCCTGAGCTCGGAGTGTCACTGCACCCAGGGCACCCTGAGCCCAGAGTGTCACCTCACCCAGGGCACCCTGAGCTCAGAGTGTCACTGCATCCAGGGCACCCTGAGCTCGGAGTGTCACTGCACCCAGGGCTCAGAGTGTCACCTCACCCAGGGCACCCTGAGCTCAGAATGTCACTGCACCCAGGGCACCACGAGCCCAGAGTGTCACCTTATCCAGGGCACCCTGAGCCCACAGTGTCACCGCACCCAGGGCACCCTGAGCCCAGAGTGTCACCGCACCAAGGGCACCCTGAGCCCAAAGTGTCACTGCACCAAGGGCATCCTGAGTCCAGAGTGTCACTGCACCCAGGGCACTGCACCCAGGGCACCCTGAGCTCAGAGTGTCACTGCACCCAGGGCACCCTAAGCCTGCAGTGTCACCTCATCTGGGGCACCCTGAACTCAGAGTGTCACTGCATCCAGGGCATCCTGAGCCTGGAGTGCAGCACAAACCAAGCCCAGAGTGTCACTGCACCCATGGCACCCAGAGCCCAGAGTGTCACTGCATCCATGGCACCCTGACCTCAGAGTGTCACCTCACCCAGGGCACCCTAAGCCTGCAGTGTCACCTCACCCAGGGCACCCAGAGCCGGTGTGCAGCACGGACCGAGCCCGCAGAGCAGGCTGAGATCACCCCGGGGCTGCGGGAGGGAGGTGTGACCCTTCCTGGGCAGGGTCCAGGTTGTCCCTTGTCACCCGGGATGTTGGATAAGTGTTATCCCTGGCCCCGCTCCAGCCGCTGGAGCCACAAGCTCCAAAATGAGCCACGAGCACCCAAACACGCTCTGCAACGCAAGAGGAGCTGGGAGAGCTGGAGCAACGAGGCAAACAATCCCTGATTTAGGACCCCACTCACTCATCACTGTCAGCAGCATCACCCAAGCGCTCGGGAGCAGCACCTGGACCCACAGAAAACAGGGAATGGGAGCAGGGAGACAACACGAGACAGAGCCCCGGGAAGAGAAGAGGAGCAAAGGGATCCCGCTCATCTGGGAAGCCCTGGGCTGGCGGGGGAGCTGGGCTGGAGCCGGAGGAGCCCCGAGCATCCCAGCCAGGGCTCCCCAGGGCACCCAAGGCAGGGGAGCAGAGGGGCTGACACCTCAATCCGGCCTCACCCACCGAGGCATGAAGGTGGGCACCCCCGCTCACACACCATCCTTCCCGAGCGTGGCCGGTCCCCCGGGACCCCCGGTCCCCCCCGAGCACAGAGCCAGAGCCCAAACTTTGCCAGAGCCGATCCCCACGCCTCAAAAACCTCGGGAACGGGCAAAACCCAGAGCCGGGCTTCAAAGTTGGGGTGTCGTCCCAAAGAGGTGCTGGAACCCCCGAGGTGGCCGGGCAGAACCCACCTGTGGCCGCCGGCTGCCTCCTGCTCCTTCCCCTGCGCTGCATCCGCGGAGCCCCGCGCATCCCGGGAGCGGAGACAGCAGCGGTGCCCACCGGGAATCGCTCGGAGAGAGGAGGAGGAGGAGGATGGAGACAGCCCCAACTGGCGTCTCCCGACCGTCCCCAACAGGTAGCAGCGAGCTGGCGTGGGGCGGGGGCACACACGCGGACTTTGGGAGAGGAGCGGGAGCTGGTCCAGGGCCCCCATCCCGCTGGGCATCCTTACCTGGGCACACAGGCATGGATCCGGCCGGGGGGGATTCCACAGGCATGGTTTGTAATGGAAAAGGGAGGGAAAGAGCCGTGGGGAAGGGAGGGAGGGAAAAAAAGGAGGGAGGGGAGAGGAAGGGGGGAGGGAGAGACGAGAGGAGCGGGGATGGAAGGGAAGGGGGAGGGGGGGATAAAACGAAATTTAAAAAAAAAAAAAAAAAGGGAAGAAAATAGAGACAGTTAAAATCTGTCTCCTGCCCACACAGTGAAAAAGAAATTTCTGACAATCGGAGGAAGGGAACTCGCACATAAACCAGAGGGGGCAGACGGGGGATAACAAAGGAGGGAAGGAGCCGAGACAACAACACACGGCGGCACTGTCCGGGCACACAGCCCCTGGCACAGCCCCGGGCACACCCTGCCCTCTGCCCAGCCAGGACACCCCGCAGCAGCGCCCCCAAACCCGGCAAGGGACCCCCAGTGCCCCCAGCCCTGTCAGCGCCTCCTCCTCCTCCTCCCTGGTGACCAGGGCACGGTGACCGTGACAACCAGCCGAACGCAGGGCAGCGGTGGGGACAAGGGACACGGATGCACATCGCCCCACAGCCCGGTGCGAAGGGGCTGTGCACGCCGGGCTGCCTCTTTCACCCCCTGTGCAGAGGGGCATCCCCTCTCCTCTGCCTGGGCTCTGTTTGCCTTTCCCGGGCTGGCCCTGGAGGTGACACTGCTGCTCTGTGTCACTCGAGGAGCCCCCCCAGCACTGCCAAGGCAGCACGGAGATGGCTCACACAGCTTTCTCACATTCCCCCTGGCACGGCACAGCTGCTGGGCACAGGAGCCCCCAAAACCTCATCCCTCCTCTGGGAGGCCACACCCTGCAGGCTCCTTTGGGTGGCCCACACTTCCATGGCCCTTTGCCTGGGCTTTTTCCTTTCACCACACTGCAAAAAGGAGACCTGTGTGGCTTGGCAACATCCAGCAGCATCCTGGACTGGTAATCTTCCAGGGCTGGCCACAAAGGCTGCCCCAAAGCTGTCCCTGAGCCTGGGCAGGTGCTGCTCTGTGGCACAAAACCCCAGAGCTGGGGCAGCACTTGTGCTCCTTGTGCTTTGCCAGGACAGCCTGCGGCTCTGCAGTGCCCTGCTGGCACCTCTGTCACCCCTGACAGGGACACTGTGCCACCCAGCCTGGCTGCTGTCTCTTTAAAAGCTCCGGCCCTAAAGCTGAATGAGGAGAACCTTGGAGATGAGTGCTTCATCTGAGCCTCTCATCCAGCACTCCCCTCGCTCATTCATTCATTCATCCTCCTGCCAGAGGAAAACCTACACGTTCCCATTCTCCTTGGGATGGACAGAAATCCCTCAAACAACTCCCAGGTGGATAGAAAACCCTGCACACCACAATCCAGCCCAAGCAAGGCTGTTCTGGCACTTCCAGAAGGGTGCAAATGCTGCCACAGGGTCCACTCCTGTCAGTAATTCTCCCACTCACTCTCCTGCATTCCCACAAGCTGGCACTGACAGGGATGAGAACATTCCCTGTTGGAGGGCATCCCTCCAGCTCCCCAGAGCTTTGCCAGCACCTCACAGCCAGCCCTGCATGCACGGTGCTCCCAAATCCTGCTCTCCATGGGCTCTCTCAGCCGGGGCACACCCAGCTGAATGCCCCCAGCCCCGTGCCAAGCCCAGGGTGTGTTTGTTTAAATCCACACGTGCTGTTCCTCGGGGACCCGGCGTGCCGTGCATCCTGGTGTCTCCATGGTTACCTGCTCACGGTGGCAGCCGGGGGTGACTGAACTCCGGGCACTTCAGCATCCACCACCCATCTGTCCCCGTCCCCCTTCCCCTCTGCCTTCCCCTGTCCCGCTGCTCCAGCTCCAGAGCAGCAGGAGGGGGAGGAGAAGCCAAAGGTTCTCCCCAGGAACTCGTGAATTACGTGAATAATTCCGCCGGCTCCGCGGATGACAGGGCAAGAATGCAGATCAGCTTCCTCATCCCGAGAGAGAAAAGACATTCCTGATCGGCACCGAGACAAAGCTGAGCATCTCCTCCCACCAGCCGGAGCCAGACAGGAGTGAAATGCGGAGCGACAGCCCCGGGAGCATCACCCACATCCCTGGGGGGAGCAGCGGCATCCCCGAGGAGCTGCAGGAGCTTCCCCCAGCCCAATTGTCTGCTGGTCCCATCAGGTGCTGAGAGCAGGAGAGACCCAAATATTCACCCTGCAGGGTGGGAGTCCAAGGAAAAGCGCCCAAAACTGCAGGGCTGAAAAGCCCAGCTAGGCTGGAATGAGCTTTTGTACATCCAGGGGTGTCCAGCTCTGAGCAAAGGTTTGTGGAAGCACCTGCAGATACCTGAGGCTGTTGTCCAAAGCACCTGGACCTGATTTGTTGCCTTTCTTACACTGATCCTCTGTGACCGTGTTCACAGGGGTCTGAGGATGAGGGAAGAGATGAGGATCTGACTCCATGTTACAGAAGGCTGATTTATTATTTTATGATATATATATTATATTAAAACCATACTAAAAGAATAGAAGAAAGGATTTCATCAGAAGGCTGGCTAAGAATAGAAAAAGAAGGAATGATAACAAAGGCTTGTGGCTCAGGTCTCTGTCTGAGCCAGCTGGGCTGTGATTGGCCATTAATTACAAACATCCAACATGAGACCAATCCCAGATGCACCTGTTGCATTCCACAGCAGCAGATAACCATTGGTTACATTTTGTTCCTGAGGCCTCTCAGCTTCTCAGGAGGAAAAATCCTAAGGAAAGGGTTTTCCATAAAAGATGTCTGTGACAATCCATGAGCTCTCCTGACCCTTTATCCCCACCCAGCAGCACTGTGCAGAGTAACCTCAAAGATCTCCAAGTTCTAACCCACAGAACAGCACAAAATCCAAACTGGTTTTCCTCCTCCTCCTCCTCACCACATCTACAGCCACAATCATTCCAGGTGCAGGCTAACATGGGGGAAGTTCAGAGGATAGCAAAACACAATTTACCAGGGGAAAAACTTGCCTGGAAGAATTGGATTTGTCTAGTCTGGAAATCAGAAGAGATTTGGTAGCAGGCTTCAATTATGTAGAGGGCTGCTGCAAAGGATGTGGGAATAAATTGTTCTGCATCCCCACAGGGAACAGGATGAGGCTGTAAATTGTAGATTAGACTAGAAATAAAAAAATAAAAAAAATTTAAAAAAAACACTTCAGTGGCAAGGATTATTTAAGCTGTGGGATAGACAACAGGGAAGCTGCTGGGATTTGAGAACAAACACCAGTGGGGTGGGCTGGAGGAAGCAGCTTGAGACTGGGAGGGGACCCCCATGCAAGCTCTGCTCCTGCCCAGGCATTGTAGCTCTGAGCTCCTCCTTCAAGCTGACTTTTCACTGCTCTCTGCCAAGCAGGAGTGGACCAAGAGCTTTTCTGGGGGTGATGCCTCCACCTTCTGCAGTGCCCATGGCCTGTGCCCATCAGGGAGCACCACTCAGGGACCTCCTCCCCTCCCAGGGAAGCTGCAGCAGGATGGCACCACCCACCCTCCACTTCCCAGCAGGAATTACACATGGGATCCATCTCCTCAGCCTCTCTGGGGCCACCAGGACCTGCAAAGTTGACCAATCTGGATCAGAAACTTCAGCTCCTTGTGCCTCCTTTGAGTGCCACACTCATGGCTTTCAAGCTGATCTGAGGGGTTTTTCTACCAAATAAACCTGTGGGGATTTTAAACAGAGCTAAAGAGACAAGAGATGAAGCCCAGAGCCAGATGAAAGCATCTTTAAAAACAAAGAAGCCCAGCAAAACCTCCAGCCCAGCTGCCAAATTGTCTGCTGGTCCCATCAGGTGCTGAGAGCAGGAGAGACACAAATATTCACAGATTTCCATGAGGAACAAGTCCTGCTGCCCTGGAGAGAGGAAGGGAAATTAGGCAAGGGGTGCTGTGTGCCTTCCACAGCTGGCAAATACTCACAGTTCTACCTTGGGGTGAAAAAAGCACTTTCCAGTCAATGCCACATGCTCACAATAAGGTTTGTTCCCGAGGAGCTGCCTGTGCCAAACTACAGATTTCTGTTTAACAACAGGAGAGCCCATGGAACTTGAAACATCTTTAATAATATTTACTCTCTCGCAATAATATCAATGCTAACAAGGCCAGAGGAGAGGGAAAAAATCGTCCTACATCTCAGGATGTTTATGTAAAGTGAGACTAAACTTTCCTGAAGTAGGAACTTTTCCAAAACCAGACAATTCTCCCTGGAAAATAAAAAAGAAAAAAAATTCAGCAATAAATTTATGAGATGAGGTTGCAAAAGAAAAATGCCAGAGTGCTGTGGGAGACAGACAAAAACATGGATTTTTTTTCTTTTGAGACCTTACTTTTGGCCAGCTGAATCACAAGGAAACTGCATCCTGAATGGGATGATCCAGAAGCACTGAATTTGTCTGAAAAAAACTCCTGAAAATTTTATTTACCCATCAGCTATGGCAGACTGCAAGAAAAAATATCAGCAAATGAAAATATCAGCATATAAAAATATCAGCAAATGAAAATATCAGCAAATTTCCCTCTGAATGCTCTGGCTGTATTTGGTCACCTGGGTTATGACCAAACAGGCAGCAGCTCCAGCCTGCCACTGAAACCTGAGCACAGAGGAGAAGCCTTTGCCTGCTGCTCCACCTCAGACCCTCCATTTATTTTCCATTGGTGAACCAAGTGCTGCTCTCCACTTCCCAAATCCTACCTTTCAGCTGGAGCACAGATTTTCCTGGCACTCGTCCTGCCTCCCCAGCCAGCCTCCTGTGTCTCAAATGTCTCTGCCATGTGGGAAGCACACAGGGACCTGTGCTCTTCCCCTGCTCCTCAGCACCTGTAGGTGACTGCGTTTCATTTTTATCCAGTATTTTTATCCATTTCTCCACCCTCCCCATCCCTGCCTGGGCTGTTTGACTCAAATCTGAGCCATTTCTCAGGGTCTGTCTCACAGCCCAGTCAACACAGAGGGAACTGGTGCCAAAAACCCATTTCTTCCTGATCTGATTGTTTGTTTTCCTGCCTTTCCAGTTTGGGATTTTTGACAGGGAGCCATGTGAAACCAACTGCTCATTGTTTACTGGGAAGCCTGAGGCAGCGTTTCAGTCATTTCGCTCGCCAGAGGACCCGAGGAGATGATGGAAAGTCAATCAGCTCCCTGCAAAAACCTCCTTGGCAAAGCTCTGTGGTGTCCACACACACTGCAAATCCAACCCAAACCAGTGGCCAGGCAGGATCAGGGCAAAGCTGCTCCTGCTGGGCTGCTCTGGTCCCCAGCTGAGGCACCTCCCCAAACCCACCCTGCTCCTTATCCACAGCTGGTGCTCAAAACCACCCTGCTCCTTATCCACAGCTGGTGCCCAAAACCAAACCCACCCTGCTCCTTACCCAGAGCTGATCCCCAAACCTCCCTGCTCCTTCAGGTGATCCCCAAAACCTCCCTGCTCCTTATCCACACCTGGTGCTCAAAACCACCCTGCTCCTTATCCACAGCTGATCCCCAAACTCACCCTGCTCCTTATCCACAGCTGGTGCCCAAAACCAAAACCACCCTGCTCCTTATCCACAGCTGATCCCCAAACCTCCCTGCTCCTTCAGGTGATCCCCAAAACCTCCCTGCTCCTTACCCAGAGCTGATCCCAAAACCTCCCTGCTCCTTCAGGTGATCCCCAAAACCTCCCTGCTCCTTACCCAGAGCTGATCCCAAAACCTCCCTGCTCCTTCAGGTGATCCCCAAAACCTCCCTGCTCCTTATCCACAGCTGATCCCCAAAACCTCCCTGCTCCTTATCCACAGCTGATCCCCAAAACCTCCCTGCTCCTTCAGGTGATCCCCAAAACCTCCCTGCTCCTTATCCACAGAGGCTTTGGAGAGAGGCCCAACAGGGCACAGTCCAGTCTCTTTCAAACCTTCACCCCTAAATCTGAATGAGGAGGATCTTGGAGATGAGTGCTTCATCTGAACATCTCATCCAGCACTCCCTTGGTTCAACCATTCATGCTGCTCCAGCTTCCAGCATCTTCCCAGCTCCTCCAAAAAGCTGCCTGTGCTCAGGCAGGGTGGGCAGCTCCTCACCCTAAAGCTCTGGTGGCAATCCAAGAGACAGATCCAGTCTGAGACAGCCCAAACACACCACCAGGTGCTGGCACTTCTCCCAGCAAACCTTCAGTAGCCTTTTTTTGAATCTGCTCCAAGACAGCTCCTCAGCATCCCCCTGACTGCAAAGCAGAACAGGGTGTTATCCCAAGAGAATAAATAAAAGCAGTAGGTTTAACATGGGTGTGTTTTTAACATGCCCCTTGGCACCTGCTGGCAGCTCCTCCCCAACCCCAGGGCTCATCCAGGTGGTTTTAAGCCAGGCTTTGGTGGATTTTTCAAAGCCCCATCTCCTCTCCAGCCACTCTTTTCCACCCAAGCAGTGCAACAGAGTCCTCCAGATCCCCAAACACCCAACAGCAGCATTTTGTCCCCTCCAGCTCCTCCAGCCAGCTGCAGACCTCACCAGCAGCTCTGTTGTTTTTCACATTATTAAAATATTAGTGAATTATTAAAAATATTTTTAACGAGCACAGCTTAGGGCTGGGTCCCTAATGATTCCAGAAACAAACATCTTGTAATGTTCCTGCACTTACAGTAACACTGAAATGGACCAGAAAATTACAAATTCTGATTTCATTCCTATCTAAGTCAAGCACAGCTCCAAAATCATTGCTTTTGTGGACCATATTGGTGATGTTACCAGTTGTGTGCCCTTCCCTCATAAAACATTTACCTTCAGCAGATGGAGGGAGGGTTCAGCACCTCCAGCTGCAGTAGGCAGCCAGTTTGTCACAATCTGTTCTAAAAACCCCCCAAAAAGTCAACATTTAACAGTTTTTGCCTTTTCCACACTAAGTTTGTAGGGTGCCAGAAGATGAGCAGGGCCTTTTGAGAGCCCTGGCAAGAGCAGCACAGAAATTCTGCAGGTTGCCTGTGGGAAAAATAGGAAAGGGAAGAAGAAAAGAAAGAAAGTTTAGAAAGTTGGAAAAGTAAGTTTTAGAAAGAGTAGAGAAACATAGAATTAGTTGTAAAGTTTGAAAGTAGAAAAAGTTATAATAGTACAGCAAGCAAAGATATTAAACAATAGATTGAGTTTTAAGCTTAGCTAAAATAGACTTAAAGACTACAGAAAAATATGCCTGGCAAGACAGTAGAAAGTTTTAAGCTTAGAAATGCAGAATTGTGTATTTTTAATAGAGAGCAGGCAAGCAAGCATTGTGTGAAGCAGGTGTATGTGTGCTTTTAGTGCTTGGATAGAACAATTGCCTGTAAGTTTTAGCAATACACTGTTGGCTAGAAAGTTTTTAAAATTCTCTGTAACAAAGAAATCTTTGGCTGCTACTCACAAATCATGAGCTGCTGCCATCTTTCAATTGTCTCAGCCCAGTAATGAGGCTGATGCTGCAATAAAGCTCAAGAAAAGCATCCCAGCTGTGCAATCTCCAACACTGCTGCCCAATCTGCCTTCATCTCCCCAATCCTTTCCAGCCCTGGCCTGGGCAGGAGCAGGAGTCAGGCACAGTTTTATCCTCAGTCCAGGAAGCTCAAAATCCATCTGATATTCCATCTGATGTTCCAAACACACCCACCCCAACAGCTGAGGCTCAGCAGCCCCAGGAATTCTCACAGGCTGGGCCTAATCCTCTCATTTGGGATGTCCTGGGGCTTGGCAGCTCCAGCCCGATTCACCCGCTTGGATCAAGAGGAATTTAGCACAAAACATCATGGAATAGAATCCCTTAGGTTGGAAAATACCCACAGGATCATCAAGTCCAAAGGAATCTGTCCTTTCCACCCACTTAGATCTCCAGAAATGAACAGGATTTTATTCCCCAAGCCTTTAACCAATGGATTTACAACTTGGGGATTTTATTCCCCAAGCCTTTAACCAATGGATTTACAAAGAGAGTGGCTCCCCCAGTGGGATCTGACCCACAGATTTGAATCCAGAGGGCTGAAAATGACCTTAACACTGCAGAGGGGGTCCCTGCACAGCCACCAGGCCAGGTCCAGCCATGCTGCCAGCCTGCTCCAGATTTACCTGAACTCACCAAAGAGCCCCAGGTTTACCTGAACACACCAAAGAGCCCCAGGTTTATCTGAACACACCAAAGAGCCCCAGGTTTACCTGAACTCACCAAAGAGCCCCAGATTTACCTGAACACACCAAAGAGCCCCAGGTTTACCTGAACTCACCAAAGAGCCCCAGGTTTACCTGAACTCACCAAAGAGCCCCAGATTTACCTGAACACACCAAAGAGCCCCAGGTTTACCTGAACACACCAAAGAGCCCCAGGTTTACCTGAACACACCAAAGAGCCCCTGAGCAGAGCTGAGAGCTGGTGATGGGCATCCCCAGGAAGCCCAGAGCTGTTTCCATGGGGGTGATGCTGCCCAGGGAGGCACTCAGTGAGGCAGCCAGCATCCCCAGGGCTGCTCAGGCTTGCAGGCACAGCTCCAGCACACGATAAACAACAATATTAATGAAATAATGTCTAAACAGAGCCAAACAGGATCCTCTTGCCAGCAGGCAGGGAGGGAGGCTCGCTGCAGGAGGCACCCAGAGATATATATACACCAGGGAAATTTAATGCTGAGGAGCTTCTTTTTGGCACCTCTCTCCTCCTGGTGCAGCTTTTCCCTCAATCTCAGTCTCTGAGCAGTCTCTGCTCTACAGCAGAGCTTTTCCTCGCCCCTTGGCACTCCTGGTGGGCCAGTCAGGACTTGTGTGGGTGCAGAGTCACATCCTTGGAGTGATGTCTGCATCCCCCTCCAGGCAGACCAGCAAAGTCCCCGTTTGTGGAATGCTTTATCCCATCTCTGGAGCAACCTGGTCTAGTGGAAGGTGCTGGCAATGGGGTGGAACTGGGTGGTCTTTAAGGTCCCTCACAACCCAAACCATTCTGTGATTCCCACCCCTCTTTTAGCCTCAAGGATTGCAGCTTTAGGCACACCAGGCTCCATAAAGACAAATCCTGAATGCCACCCCCCTCTCCTGGGCATGATGCCTTGGCACAGACATCTTTTATGGAAATCCTTTCCTTAGGATTTTTCCTCCTGAGAAGCTGAGAGGCCTCAGGAACAAAATGTAACCAATGGTTATCTGCGGCTGTGGAATGCAACAGGTGCATCTGGGATTGGTCCATGTTGGATGTTTCTAATTAATGGCCAATCACAGCCCAGCTGGCTCGGACAGAGAGCCGAGCCACAAGCCTTTGTTATCATTCCTTCTTTTTCTATTCTTAGCCAGCCTTCTGATGAAATCTTTTCTTCTATTCTTTTAGTATAGTTTTAATATAATATATATCATAAAATAATAAATCAGCCTTCTGAACCATGGAGTCAGATCCTCATCTCTTCCCCAATCCTGGGACCCCTGTGAACACGGTCACAATGCCTTGTGAAGGCTGACCTAGAACAGGGACTGGGCAGAACTAAAGAATAAAATAAGGATTTTTTAAGAGGCCTCAATGGATCCACCTTGGGCAGCACAACCCAAAATGGCCACAAAAATGGATGACTAGTCACAGAGTCTTATTCTTTTATAAGTTTTGGTCTATTAGTGTATTGGAGTTAATTGTTTAGTTACAGCTCCAGCCCATGCAGTCCCATCCTGCTTGTTTTTCTCTCTTCATTCCACGTTGTTTGTGCTCTTGGGGCTGAGATTTGGATCATTTGTCCTTGGTGCCCAGCTGGAGCAGGAATTGTTTTGTCTCCCTGCTCTGTGCACAGAGCTCACCATCCCCTCATAGGAAGCCCAGACCCACACACTAAAGCAGCCCAGAATCTGAAAATATAAAAACTCAAACCTGAGGCATCAGGGATGCAGCAGTGCTCAAGGAGAGGTGGCTGGAGCAGGGTGAGGATCTGCAGAGAGCCATAGCTGTGCTCCAGTGCTCCCATCTCATCCCCAAGCTGCTCACCTGAAACCAGCACACATCCCAAGCCCTCCTGCCCTGCTCTGACCCCTCTGCTGGCTGCAACCCCTGACAATGGATGTCAAAAACCTTGCAGGAGCAGCTGTCAGCAGCTGTATTTGTGAAAGCTGAGAGCCCTGAGCCAGCTCTTATCAGCTTTAGTACAGCTCTCCCCACGTGTCTGCCAGGAAAAATGAGGTTTCAAGGGATCTTTGAGGAAATTTGGATCCAGATAATTCAGCTCAATGCAGGGGAAGCTGGTAAGGCCAGAGGAAAAGCATCACCTGCAGCACACAGAGAGGCAGCAGGGCTTTCCTCAGCTGAAGGCCAGTGTGAATCCCAGGCATTGCCCAGGGCTGGTAATTTTCCAGGATGCTGGAATGTCACAGCCCAGCTGTGAACTCCTCCAGGACAAACCTGCAGGGATGAAGTTGACTGTGCCAAGGAAGGAGAGAACCTGCAGTCCCAAAAGCACGTGAAAAATGAAGATTCCAAGGAGGCAGGGGAGCACAGGAACGAGGCCTACATGTACCAGCTTTGAGCACAGCCTGTTACACCCAGCTGATGTGGAACAGAAGCTGCTGCACTATTTTTAAAATCTGGAAAAGCAGACCTGGATTGAGCAATGGAAAAAGGGGGGAAAGAAATTGTTCTCATGAGCTGAGGCTGAGTCTCTGTGCTCTCACCTCCCACCCTTCTGCAGGAGCTGCTGGGCTCACCCTTGTTGGAACCCAGGAAATTCCTCTGGCTGCCCTGGAGGGCTCCCTCCCCTGCCAGGGGGCTCAGAGACCTTGGCACAGAGCCCAAGACCCCCTTTGTGCCTTTGATTTTGACCCATGGAAAAACAATTACCAACCTTATATGAGGAATTACAAGCCATGAAAGTTTAAGTAGAATGATAGTGAATTTGTCACAGGGTGAAAAAGTAGAATTTTGGGGTTTTTAGAATGGGGGTTCAGATGCCAAGATGGAGGGATCTGGGCGTGTCCTGTCCTTCTTCTTTCTTCTTCTTCTTGGCCTCCATTTTCTGGGTGATGGTGGCACTTTTGGATTGGTTTAAGGTAGGAACACTCTGTCTAACATAGGTGATAGGGATTGGAAAATTATTGTAAATAAAGCACAGGTAGTTTTTAGTATAAAATGTTGACACCACCCCAAGGGCAGGGACTGTGCCACAACCAAACCTGCTGGACAGACCTCAGCAGGCCAGAGAAAGAATTTTATAGATAAGAGAAAATAAACAGCCTTGAAAACCACAGCTGAAGAGTTCTGACTCCTTCTTTGCGTGCTGGGCAGGGAAAAGAGATTTTCTAACACCTTGGGGTCATCCTGATCAGCAGAGATTCCAAGAACCCTGACCCACCTCACCTGGGCAGGGCTTCAGAAAGCTTCTCCCTGTTCCCCTCAGGATTTCACCTCAGGGATGCCTGATGGAAATGGTTCCCCAAAACAAGGGCAGCTGCTTTGCTCTGAGGAGAGCAAGGAGAGGATTCAGCTCCTCAGCCCAGGATTTCAGCAGATTCAGCTGCATCTCTCCCCCCTCGCCTTCCCCAGAGCTCACATTTGGGCAGCTCCAGCTGAAGGCAGCCAGGAGCTCAGGGAATTGTTGCTGGGAAACTGTTCAGGAGCCCTGGCTGGAGCAGCACCTTCAGTACAGGGCAGTAATGGTGTGAAAAATGCATATTTTATGACTGGCTTTTCACAAATATTAAAATGAATATTATATGTGTTATGTTCGAAAGTTATACTGTAGAAATTTCTTCAGTAGTGTGTTAAATATAGTTTTAGGTTATAACATAAGGTTAAAATAGAAACTATGCTATGTGAGATTTTTTTTTTTTTTAAGAGAGGACTCACCGAGGCAGCAGCCACAGGACACCTGAATCTTTCAGAGAAAGAGAATTTATTGCTCCATTATCAGAATAAATGAACTTCTTCCTGCCTTGCTCAGCCCTGAAGACTCTGTCAGGATTGAGAGGAAGAAGCTGACACTGCCCAGACAGAATCCTGTGTTTGAATGGAATTTATGCATCATGGATGAGGTGTATGAATATGAAACAGGCTGTTGCTTTTAAGGGTTAATCCTCTGTTAACGTGGGTCCTTTTTCAGGCTCATGCTGCCCAGAAAAAGGTACCTGGACTGTCTGTAACTCTTTATTTCTATTGTCTCATATTGTCCTAATCCAAATTGCCCAAAATTTTAATTACTCTAATTATATTATCATTTTTATAACCATTTTATTACTATTAAACTTTTAAAATTTTAAAAAACAAGTGATTGGCATTTTTCACAATAGGAGCTTCTTTGAACCAGGTCTCATGAGCTCTTGGAGATCTATTTCACCCAAGATAGCTCAGCTACCTTAGGAGGCATAAAATCAGCAGGATGGCTTCTGTGGTGGTGTTGGAAACAAAAAAGATTTTAATAAAAGGCAAAAGAACAAAACTTTTCACAGAGAAAAACCGAGCCAGGTGCCAGAGATTCTTGCTCCTGGTAAAACACCCCACAAAAACCATTAGTTTCTTTGTTCTCCTCTTTTTCTAGTGAACTGCCCAGGTAGGACTTTTGGCTTCTGTCCCATTAGCTATCCTTAAATTTGAGGTGAAGTCCCCCAGGTCCCATGAGATGCCTTTTCACCTCATTGAGGAGAGAAATTTCTGGGCTTCTTTCCATTTTAAGGAGAAAAAGATAGTTCTGTCTGCAAGAGGCACATTCCTCTACAGGGCACAGCTGGCACCAGGGGCTGGCCCCTGGGTTTGGGCACTCACTCCCAGCCCAGGAAGCTGCAAATCAGAGCCTTATTTAGGATGCTGATGCTAATCAGAAAAGCACATCTGCTGAGCAAGCAGGATGGGCTGTGGTGGCCTGCTGGATCCCATTTGCCACCATCACATTTTCTGAAAAATCCTCTTGGCCCAGGACCTTCTCCTGGGAAGCTGAGGAGCCTCAGAAAAGAATGAAAACAATAATTATCTGATTGTTTGGGAATGTGGTCTGGAGATTGTTTACCAAGAGGTGCATCTTTGATTGGTTCCATGTGAATTGTTTTTATTAATGACCAATCTCAGCCAGCTGTGTTGGACTCTGAGGAGTCGGTCACGAGCTTTCATTGTCATTCTTGTTAAGCCTTCTGTCTGTCTCCTTTCTCTTTCTTCAGTATAGTTTTAGTAGATGATATGATTAAAAATATAATATGAAATATAAAATAAAATAATACATATAAAATAATGTATATAAAATAAAATCTATACTATAAATATAATATTAACATATCAGCCTTCTGAGAACACTGAGTCAAATTCTCATCTCTCACCTCGTCCTGGGGACCCTCACAAACACCACACCCATTAAAGGGTTTGGTGGGTTTTGTTTTATCCCCTCAAACCACTCCAGGGCTGGGGTGAACTTGCTCCCCCTTGGTCTCCAAGTGCCTGGACCAGCTTCTCCTCTCTGGCTCTTTCCCAGGGTGGATCCACGAGCACTGCATCCCTCTGCTCACTGCCACCAGGGACATCATCCTTTGTCATTCTACAGGCTGGAGATGAAACCACCACCCTGGAATTCCCACCTGGAACCTGCCAGAGCCTGTAAAGAGCTTTGCTCTTCTGCCACTGCAGCCTTGGGGACTTGGCTGGCTGGTTCCAGCCTCACAGAGGGACCCACAGCAATGCAGGGGATGCAGGAGGCAGTTCCCTGCATTAAAAATTACTGTTTTCTACATTAAAAAATACAGTTCCTTACATTAAAAAATAGTGTTTCCTACATTAAAAATTACTGTTCCTTACATTAAAAAAACACTTTTTCCTACATTAAAAAAATACCGTTTCCCATATTAAAAAATACTGTTTCCCATATTAAAAAATACTGTTTTCTACATTAAAAAAACCACTTTTTCCTACATTAAAAAATACTGTTCCCTACATTAAAAAAATACTGTTTCCCATATTAAAAAATACTGTTTTGTACATTAAAAAATAGTGTTTCCTACATTAAAAAACCACTTTTTCCTACATTAAAAAATACTGTTTTCTACATTAAAAAATACTGTTTCCTACATTAAAAAACCACTTTTTCCTACATTAAAATAATACTGTTTCCCATATTAAAAAATACTGTTTTCTATATAAAAAATACTGTTCCCTACATTAAAAAATACTGCTTCCTGCATTAAAAAATATGATTTCCTACAGGAAGAAAGCCTCTCCTTGCACCGTCTTGCTGAGTCAACTGTACTATCTAACACTCCCAGGCACATGGTGTGAATTTTGGGCCAGCATAGGCTCAATGATCCTTGTGGGTGCCTTCCCTACATTAAAAAAATACTGTACCCGACATTAAAAAATACTGTTCCTTACATTAAAAAAATATTTTTTCCTGCATTAAAAAAATACTGTACCCTACATTAAAAAATACTGTTCCTTACATTAAAAAAATACTTTTTCCTGCATTAAAAAAATACTGTTCCCTACATTAAAAATTAGTTTCCTGCATTAAAAAATACTGTTCCTTACATTAAAGAAATACTGTTTCCTACATTAAAATAATACTGTTCCCTACATTAAAAATTAGTTTCCTGCATTAAAAAATACTGTTCCTTCCATTTAAAAATACTGTTTCCTGCATTAAAAAACATGATTTCCTACAGGAAGAAAGCCTCTCCTTGCGCTGCCTTGCTGAGTCAGCTGTACTATCTAACACTCCCAGGCACATGGTGTGAATTTTGGGACTGTGCAGGGCCAGCACGGGCTCGATGATCCTTGTGGGTGCCTTCCAAGCCAGGATATTCTGTGACTATAAAATCTGTGTTTTGCACAAGATGGATCTCTTCCATTTCACCATAAGCACACACACCCCTGCTGTAAACGCGCCTGCTGAGCCCCAGCAGCTCCAAAGCATTCAAGCTGCCCCATGCAGGACACCCCCACCAATTTATTTCCCTCCTGCTCCAGCTCTGCTCAGGGCCAAACTCATCCAGCACAGACAGCAGATGGTTAAATCAGTGTTTGCTGCACAAGGCACTGCCTTGAGGTGCTCTTTGGAGCTCCAGCCCTTTCCCCAGTGCCCAGTGTGGGGATTATGGGGAGCAGATCCCTCATTCCTCTTGCTCTGGATCTCCCACTGCACAGCTGGGCTGCAGCTCCCAAATCCAAACCTGGCAGGTTTAGGGCAGCAGATGACCCAGCTGTTTGTCACAGGCCCCCCAGATGAGGTGGGAAGAGCCAAGCACAGCCCCAGAGGCAGCAGGAGCATGCAGGGATGGAGAGTGATTTATAGAAATCTGTTTGTGCCTCCCCCAGGGAGCCATCTCCCCTCCTCACTGCCCATTTCTGGGGAGGAATCAGGAGAAAAGCTCCTCCCAGCCCATGATCTGCTTTTCCTGCAGGTGAAGGATGCTCCTGGCTCTCCTCACTGCTCCTCCCAGCCCAGGCTCAGCACCTGTGGGACACAGATCTCAGCTGGGGCCCCCAGTGCTGCCATGGAGCTGGAATAAAACGGGATAATAGCAACTGGAGGGTGAATTAAACATATGAATCACTTCCTCTCCTGGCTTTTCCTGCTCCTGTTGTTTCTCTTTATCCCCTTGGTGGGAGCTCAGTGAGAACATCCATTTCCTGTCCTCCCCTCTCTGCAGTGAACACCAGGGGGGTGATTTTTGTCTCATCCTTTCCAGCTGGCATCCAGGGAGCTGTGCCAACGCTCCCAAGGCCATTTCTCCATCACAGGGCAAAGCAGAACCCCCAGCCTGCCATCCAAACCTCACCTGCCTGGGGTGGTTTGGGGCAGCCTGGGGCTCTCTCCATAGCCTCCACCTTCCTGAAGGATGGGAGCACAAGCACCCCCAGACCTCTCATTCTACAGGCTGGAGATGAAACCACCACCCTGGAATTCCCACCTCTGTCCCACCTGGAACATGCCAGAGCCTGTAAAGAGCTTTGCTCTTCTGCCACTGCAGCCTTGGGGACTTGGCTGGCTGGTTCCAGCCTCACAGAGGGACCCACAGCAATGCAGGGGATGCAGGAGGCAGTTCCTTGGATGAGGCTGGGCACATCCCACTCCCTTTGGAAAATACCCCAAAAGAGCATTTTACCCCCCAGAAAAATGCCATTTCCCCCCACCAGCTCAGCCCCAGGCTGGCACCAGGGCACTGATGGCACAGCAAGGACAGCTCCAGAGCCCTGAGGTGGCTCCTTTGCAGAGGACACTGTGCTCTCCTGCCATCTCCCCCACCCTGTGTCTTGGTTTGGAAAGCCAGGAATCTGCTAAGGAAGGCAGGAGCCTCCCCTGAAATGGAGAATGTAAACCCTCCCCACCCCTCTGAATTGCTATAAATTTTAAATTAAGGGGCCCTCAGGCAAAAAATATGGGAGCAGGAAATAACAATTCTTTAACAGGGAAAAGAAAAAACAAAAAGGATAAAATAAACAATGCAGTGCACTAGAACAACACTGACAGAGTCAGAACCCAACCTGACACCCTGTGGGTCAGGCTGTTGGCAGCAGAACCATTGGAATTGTGGCTCAGCCCTCCTGCAGTGTCAGGGGTGGCTCTGCTGGAGCAGGGATCCTGTAGAGAAGGATGGATTCTGCCTCTGAAGATCCAGGGGAAGGAGAGGCAGCTGCTGTTCCTCTGGGGAATCCAGTGGAGAAGCTGTGCTGGTGTCTCAAAACCTCTGGATTATATCTGGGTAGCAATGTTTGAAATCTCAGATTATATCCAGGTAGGAATGCTTAGCTCCTCCCTCTGGGCTCACATCTCCCAATGGGATGCTGCAGTTCTTATCAGCCATGCAGGGACATTCAATAGGTGTTATCAGCAGATGTCCCCTCCCAGGGAGGTGTGAATGTGGTCACTCAGAGAGAGAGATAAGGCAAACTGCCCACTTGACAAAGGTAATCTGCCATACAGATGGCAATGGAAAACACCTTGCATTGCAACCTTCAACACCCTGTCAGCAATCCTGCCAGCCCAGCCTGCAATTAGCACCAGCAGAGAGCTCAGGCAGCCCTGGGGGGGCTCTGATCCCCCCATCCTGGTGGCACATTGCAGCAGTAAGGTCCCCTCCCCTTTCTCTCAGCTGCAGCATGGAGAGCTCCAGCTCCCAGCTAATTCCTGCCTGTGAGGAGCTGCTGCCAGAGAGACCAGCCAAGAGGGATACCCAGGGCAGCACAGAGGGTGACAGGACAGCTGAAAGGCAGAGGGATGCAGCCACCACCAGCCAGAGAGGCCATGAAAAGCCTCTGCCCACGGCCTGGGGAGCAGCACAGCAGGGCAGGGCTTTGGCATCAGCTCTTCCTCCCTCTCTGGGGCTCCTGGGCTGCCCCTCCTCTCTTGGCTGCCAAGGGGAGGATGCAGAGCAAAGCAGAGCTTGCAGAAGCCCCAAGCCAGGCTCTGGTGGGACCAGGAGGCTGCAAAGCCCTTTTGGGTTACCAGGGAGCCACGGGCTCTGCAAAGGTGCAGGGGCCAGGAGAGACAGAGCCCTCCTCATCTGAGCACCAGGAACAGCTCAGGGACGTTTGGTGCAGGTCTGGGGGTGCTCAGTGCACCCCTAGGAGGGCACTGAGGGTTTGGGGTGGCAAATGAAGCTGCAGGTCCCTGTGCCAGCAGGCAGAGAACAGGGACAAGGCTCCAGATCAACCTCCATCCACTGATGGTGCTGATGCAGCTCAGGGCAGACACCTCAGGGCACCAAGGTTCTCAGCCCTGGGAGCACTCCAGAGCCCAGCTCTGAATTCCCATGCTGAATAATCACCTTTCCTTTGCTGTCTGAGACAGCTGAGCATTGAAGCACTGCAATTTCCTCCTGGGGAAGACTGTTTTGTCAGCTGAAGGAAGAGTAAATTGGTGCAGTCGGAATTTTCATCCACCTCCCCTCAACGTGAGCTCCTCCTGTCCCCCACACAAGGCAGCCTGAAAGCTTCCAGCACCTCAGGTGTCAAACACAATAGTTCCTGCCAGGATCCATAAATAGATATGGAAAAAAATATCCCAAATTCTGAGCTGCAAAGAGGGGCTCACACCACAGTGCCAGAAAATGCTGTCACAGCAGACATCACCTGCAGCTCTAAGAAGGGTCAAAGTGACAGCAGAATAGTTCCATTACAGCAACAAAAGCAGATTTAATCACAAAAGGATGATTTTATGAGTCCCTGGGAGATGCCACAAGACATACACTGATGCTTCTGTGCTGCAAACACTTCCTAAGCTGCAGGGAGCTTACAACAAAAATTCCAATAAAGAATTCCAGCTCCATGGGAGACAGGGAGGAACAGACCAGGAGATCAGGCCAAGGGGTGTCTGCAGAGATCCCAGCCACAGTGAGACTGAGAGGAGCAGGGAATCAGGAGTGAGCAGCACTGGGATGAGAGGTGGGAGCTCAGAGTGATCCATGGCCACAAATCCAACAGAATCAGCCCAGAGTGATCCATTGTCACAGACATCTTTTATGGAAAATCCTTTCCTTAGGATTTTCCCTCCTGAGAAGCTGAGAGGCCTCAGGAACAAAATGTAACCAATGGTTATCTGCTGCTGTGGAATGCAACAGGTGCATCTGGGATTGGGCTCATGTGGTTGTTTCTAATCAATGGCCAATCACAGCCAAGCTGGCTCAGACAGAGAGCCGAGCCACAAACCTTTGTTATCATTCCTTCTTTTTCTATTCTTAGCCAGCCTTCTGATGAAATCATTCTTTCTATTCTTTTAATATAGTTTTAATGTAATATATGTCATAAAATAATAAATCAGCCTTCTGAACCATGGAGTCAGATCCTTGTCTCTTCCCTCATCCTAGGATCCCTGTGAACACCGTCACAATCCATTGCCACAAAAACCAACAGAAACAGCCTTGAATTCATCCCAAGGCACAATGAATTTAGAACAACAGACAGATCATCTCCTTGGTGTTTGGTTTTTCCTTCATACACAAAGGCAATTAACCTGTGGGATTCATCAGCACACAGCTAATTGAGAGCAAGGGCTCGAGGGAGCTGCACACAGAGCAAGCAAAGAGCTCACACAGCAGAGCACCCTCGCTGCCTGGGGATGGCATAAAATGTCCCCCAGGGTGGTGCTCTGTCTTGGTTTGGAAAGCCAGGTGTCTGCTGAGGAAGGCAGGAGCCTCCCTTGAAATGGAAAATGTAAACTCCCTCCCTTTGAATTGTTGTAATTTTGAAATTAAGGGGCTCTCAGACAAAGATATGGGAGTAGGAATAACAGTCCTTTACTAGGAAAATTAAAAATACAAATGCAATAGTACCAAAAAAAAAAAAAAAAAGAAAACAAACGATGGCCAGAGTCAGAACAGGAGCTGCCCCCCTGTGGGTCAGCTTGGTGGTGGCAGTTCCATTAAAAGCTGCATTGCCAGAGGAGCAGCTTCTGCTGCCCTGCATTGCCAGAGGGAGCCCAGGCCCATCTCCAGCAGCCCTGGAGCTGCAGAGGAAAACTCCCCCCTTGTGCAGGATCCCTGCTCCAGCAGAGCCACAGCTGGCACTGCAGGAGGGCTGAGCCCCCATGGGATGGGGCTGTGCCACCCCCTGACACACAGGGGGACAGGGACTGCTCTCACTCTGGCAGTTTTTTGGGTTTTGTTTGTACTATTGCATTTGTATTTTCATTTTCCTGATAAAGAACTGTTATTCCTGCTCCCATATCTTTGCCTGAGAGCCTCTTAGTTTCAAAATTGTAATAATTTGTAGGGAGGGGGTTCACATTTTCTATTTCAAGGGAGGCTCCTGCCTTCCTTAGCAGACACCTGGCTTTCCAAACCAAGACATTTAGTCAGATCAGAGAGAAACCAAGGAGATGTGAGTGCCTCCCAGCCCAGGAAGGTTATGGTGGCTTTGGAGAGGGCTGGGATAAGGAAAGGGTTTGCCTTTCCTGGATAAAGCACTGGGCATTTCCAGGGGCAGACAGGAGGGCAGGGAGCTGGATTCCCTCCAAGCCCACATTTGGGGCTCAGGGATCCATCCAGCCCTTCTCAGCCCCTCTTTATACACAAGGGGATCACCAGGCAAACCCCAAACCTCCCCACATTTCTGAGAGCTCCACGAGCTGCCTGTCCCACGCCAGACCCTGAGCACTGCCAGGGATGAGGATGAGGATGAGAAAACCTTCCCAGAGATTGCTGCAGGGAAGTTCACTCTGCCCAGCAGCCAAAGAAAAAATGACTGCTCAAATCCACTGCAACTGCTGCCAGAGAGGAGAATTGTCCAGAGGGGAAAACGGAGGGGGGGTAGTGACCCACTGCCTTCCATCCTGTGCTCCAGGAAGGCACAAACCTCCCCAGTTTGTCTAATTACATCCTATGTTATCACCAGAGGCTTTAAACCCACCTAATGAGGACAAGTTGCTTCTACTTGCAGCATCCCTGGGACAGTCCCCAGCTCCATATGGGGCACTGCCATCACCTCTCGTGATCCTCCAGCTCTCAGAGCCTGCCAGCGTGGTGGCACAGCACAGACAAGCTCATTTTTATTTCATAGCCCTCCATGGTCTTCTCTTTCCAGACTTTTTCACCCCCTGAGCTCAGAATCAGTTTGGTTTTTAAGCAGCCACAGCTCTCTGCAGCAAGCATCACACAGCTCCATGAGTCTGGATCCTGCTGAAGCCCCTTAGACTTCACATAAAATCCCAAATCCACTCATTCCCACAGCCCCTCTCTGAGTCACTGCTGATTTCACAGAGAAACAGCTCCAGGTACTCCCCAGACCTCCTGTTCCCTCACCTCAGAAAGGGAAGCTGATGGCAGCAGGAATCTCCAGCACGAGGGCTCAGGGAGGAATGGATCTGGCAAGGAGACCAGACCAGACCGCACCAGGTTTTATCCCAAACTTCCTGTGCCTGCCAGAAAAGAGACAAGCTGGGGCCTGGGGCACTCCTGATCCCCTTCCAAGAGCAGGCAGCAATGGTGACAGTCATCTGCAAGTGCTCCAGGCCATTCCTCCAGTCCCCTGGAGCAGAGCTGTCCCCAGGGAGATGGAAAGCAGGATGAGAACAGGAGCCAGCAGTGACAAGGCCTGGGAGGGGATGTTTTACAGCTCGAGCCAGGCAATGAGAAAATCATTCATCTCCACCAACTCACTGGGCACCCAGGAGGTTTTTATTTTATTACTTTGGAGATGGCTGAGGGTGATTTATTGATCAGAGATGCTGCTGAACAATTAAAGGGAACGCTGCATCTGGATGCTCACAGGACATCTGGCAGGAGAGTGCCAGAGAGAAGGCTGAGCTGGAACAGAGACTAGATGGAGATAAAGAATAAAGCAGGGAGTGATTAAAGGCCTCAATGGATCCACCTTGGGCAGCACAAGAGCCCAGCCAGGGCTGCACCCAAGATGGACCCAAAATGGTCACAAAATGGACAACAGGTCATGGGGTCTCTCACTTTTATAAGTTCTGCTCCATTTGCTATTGGAGTTAATTGTCCAATTACAGCTCCAGCCCATGCAGTCCCATCCTTCTTGTTTTTCTCTCTCCAGCCCACACTGTTTGTGCTCTTGGGCTGAGATTTGGATCATTTGTCCTTGGTCCCCAGCTGGAGCAGGAATTGTTTTGTCTCCCTGCTCTGTGCACAGAGCTCACCATCCCCTCATATGAAACCCAGACCCACACACTAAAGCAGCACAGAATCTGAAAAATAGAAAATGTTCAAACCTGAGGAGCAGTGCCAGGAGATGCCTTTGGAGGAATTCAGAGCAGGGAGGAAGGCAGGGGGGACATCCCAAATGGCTGTGGGGTGCTCAGGCACAGCAGGAGCAGAGGGGACAGCACAGGACATGAGCATTCATCCACACACACACACATTCATCCTCCTGACCATCCTCCCTCTGGTCCATCACAAGTGCATAGCTATAGCTGCAGACCGCTTCAGTTTTAGAAAAGGAGAACAAGAAGGTGTCAAACAGACAGCAAATCCATGCTCTGGTGCCAGCAGAGCAGATTCTCTACTTCATTGTACTTCATTGTCCTGACCTGAGCTCAGCCCCCAGCCCAGGAAAAAGGAAAAACAACACCAAGACTTGATAACTCACTGCATAAATCCTACAGAGTTTGGGCACAACTCCACCATAAGGATCCCTCCAGGGGGAAAGGGTCCCCCAGTGCATGGCCAGGAGCAGCCCAGAGGTGGCTTAGGGCCAGGTTGAGGATTCCTTCACCCCAGGTTTGTGCCCAGGCTCAGCACAGCAAGGAAAGCCTTGAGGAGATGCCGAGTTCAGCTGCTGTCAGACAACGAGGAGGCAAAAACAAAAATGTGCAATGAGGCAAAAACTCTCTGGGAGGGGCTGGGGTGAGGAAGCATCCCTGGGACACCCCAGCAGTGCCTGCCTCTCAGAATCTCTGCTGGTCAGAGGCACTCTGAGATAGGTACAGGCCTCTTTTCCCAGCCCAGCAGTCGAAGAAAGAGTCAGAGTTTTATAGATAAGACATAATAAACAACCTTGAGAGCGAGAACAGAAGAAAATTCTTTCTCCAACCTGCCAAGGTCTGTCCAGCAGGTCAGGTTGTGGCACAGTCCCTGCCCTTGGGGCAGTGTTACCTTTTTATACTAAAAACTACATGTACACTATTTACAATTACTGTCCAATACCTATCACCTATGTTAGACGGTGAGCTTCTACTCTAAACCAATCTAAAAGTGCCAACATCACACCAGAAGATGGAGGCCAAGAAGAAGAAGAAGAAAGGCTGGACACACCCAGATCCCTCCATCTTGCCCCTTGAACCCCCATTCTAAAAACCCCAAAATTCTATTTTTTCACCCTATGATTAACTATTATTCCACTTAAACTCTCTTGGCTTGTAATTCTTCATATAAAGGTCGGTAATTGTTTTTTCCAAGGGCTAAATCAAAGGCACAAAGGGGGTCTTGGGCTCTGTGCCAGGGTCTCTGAGCCCCCCGGGCAGCCAGAGGAATTTCCTGGGTTCCAACACCTGCCTGGCTCTGCAGCCTACTCTGGAGCAGCTCGCCGTGGGCAGGAGCCCCATCTGCCGGCTTGGCCACGGAGGATGCACATTCCAGCTCCTCGGGGAAACCTCCAAGGCACACAGCTTCCAGCCAAACAGGCAGCAGGGATCTCCTGTATGCTTGTAAGCACATTTCTACCACAGGGAACAGCGTGGAGGGTCACAGGTTTTTTGTTTCTCAGATATGTTGCTGCATAAAATAGCTCTTCTTTTAATTTTTTTCCCTGCTAAAGTATGGGGTTTGTGCTTAAATGATGGTGATGCTAACTGATTATCATATATTCTGCTTATCATATCATATATAACTCATATCATAACTCATTATCATATATTCTGCAGTCTTACAGAATATGCAACAAAGTTTGCTCCAAGGCAAACAAATCCACATCCAGCTCTGCATTCCAGCACAAAACCACCTTCAACAGGTCACTAAAACCTTCACCAGGCACCCCAAAAAAAAAAAAAAAATTAAAAATCTGCAAAAGGAACCCAAAAAATCTGCAAAAATCACCTGCTGCCAAGCAGCCACGGCAAAGCTGGGGACTGCTTTGCTCCTCACACACATGAGCACAGAGATGCACCTACTCCCTAGCAGGATGCTGGCACAGACATATTTTATGAAAAATCCTTTTGCTAGGATTTTTTCTCCTGAGAAGCCTCAGAGGAAAAGAAAAAACAACAATTATCTGCTGCTGTGTGGAATGCAACAGGTGCATCTTTGATTGGTCCAAGTTGGTTGTTTTTAATTAATGGCCAATCACATTTCAGCCATCTCGGACTCTCTGGTCAGTCACAAGATTTTATTATCATTCCATTCCTTTCTATTCCTTGCTAGCCTTCTGATGAAATCCTTTCTTCTATTCTTTTAGTATAGTTTTAATATATCATTTTCTTTTAATATAATATATATCATAAAATAATAAATCAGCCTTCTGAAACATGGAGTCAAGATTCTTGTCTCTTCCCTCATCCTGGCACCTCTGAGAGCACCACCACAGGATGCAGCAGTAATTCTGTGCCCCTCACCCCCAGCAGGGTGGAAATCAGCCCCCAGAGCCTGAGGAACAAGCCCCTGCTGGCAGCAGCAGAGAAGGTGGGCTGGGAAAACCAAGAGGCTGCTGCCAGGGGAGCAGAAACACTAAATATTTACACAGCCTGCCATCAGCCCTCAGGCAAGGGGGTGGCAACTCTACAATTTGAGAATTTAAGAGTGCAGCCAGCATAACAATTTTTGCATCACTAAAAGTGCAGGAAAATTACTTAAACGTACCCAACGGGGGGAGTTAAAATCAGCCAGGACAAAGGGAACCAAGTGCTTAAGCAGTGGAAAGAAAAATCCCAGTTCCTGGGGGTTTGATGGGGTTGAGTGGTCAGGAGGTACCAGTGCCTGCAAAACACAAAGGCACTGCTCACCCACCAGCAGAACAGAGGCAGGATTGGGGTGGGAAAACACCCAAAACTGTCAGCAGCACCAAAGGGGCTCCCAAGGAGGAAATGTCCCCTTCCCTGGGTGCTGCAGGAGAGCAACAGGGGAGATGGGGCTTGGTTTGAACAGACAGGTGTGTGCTAAGGAAAGCAGGAGCCTCCCCTGAAATGGAAAATGTGAATCCCCTCCTTCTGAATTATTACAATTTTGAAATTAAGGGGCTCTCAGGCAAAGATATGGGAGTAGGAATAACAGTTCTTTATCAGGAAAATTAAAATACAAATGCAATAGTACAAACAAAAAAACCCCACTGCCAGAGTGAGAGCAGTCCCTGTCCCCCTGTGTGTCAGGGGGTGGCACAGCCCCATCCCATGGGGGCTCAGCCCTCCTGCAGTGCCAGCTGTGGCTCTGCTGGAGCAGGGATCCTGCACAAGGGGGGAGTTTTCCTCTGCAGCTCCAGGGCTGCTGGAGATGGGCCTGGGCTCCCTCTGGCCATGCAGGGCAGCAGAAGCTGCTCCTCTGGGAATGCACTGGGCAAAGGCTGCTGGGCTGTCCCAAAGCTCAGATTGGATCCAGGTAGGAATGCTTGGCTCCTCCCCTGGGCGGAGCATCTCCCCATGGGATGATGGGATTGGATCAGCCCTGCAGGGACACTCACTGGCCATGGACAGAAGATAATTAATAATTAATGGCCCATGGACAGAAGATAATTAATAATTAATGGCCCATGAACAGCAGAGATCTCCTGGAGGGAGGATTGGCTGTGGGAGAGATGAAGAAAACTGCCCAGTGAACAGCAGAGAACTGCCCCAGCTCTGACAGATGGCAATAAAATACACACCCCAGCCACATCTTCCAACCCAGGACAAAATGCTGCTCCAGTCTGATCCACGCCTCCTACCTTAATGCACCAGGCAGGGCCAAAAGGGAGCCTCAGAGGAACAGAACTGCCCCAAAGAGCCAAACTAGGCACTAAGAGCCCTGGGCTGAGCTTAAATGCAGCCTTTGGTCCAGGGTGTGGGTGGGATGCCCAGGTGAGAGCAGTTGGGACGCAGCTGTGTAGGTGAAGGGAGGTGAGAGCCATGTCCCATCCCCCAGGTGCCACTGTGACGCTCCCAGGTGAGTCAGGACACAGTGCAGTAAAGAAGGTGTCACCTTGGGAGAGTGGTGGGGCACAGGACAAGGACCCTGCCAGGAGGGGCACAAAGCCACCCACCATCCTGTCCATGCCCACCCTGTTAGTGAGCCTTGCACCTCCAGGAGCAATCCTGGGCCCTCAGTTTGGGAAGGATGTTGAGATGTTTGAGCACATCCAGAGGGGGCAACGAGGCTGGAGAGAGGCTGGGAACACAAACCCTGTGGGGAACCCCTGAGGGAGCTGGGAGTGCTCAGCCTGGAGAAAAGGAGACTCAGGGGTGCCCTCATCACTCTCACAGCTCCTGAAAGGTGCCTGTGCTCAGCTGGGGCTGGGCTCTTTCTCCAGCAGCACTGACAGAACCAGAGCACACAGCCTCAAGCTGTGCCAAGGGAAATACAGGCTGGATATCAGGATAAAGTTTTTACAGAAAGAGTGATAAAGTTCTGGAATGGCTGCCCAGGGAGGTGGTGGAGTCACCATCCCTGGGTGTGTTTAACAAAGCCTGGATGTGGCACTGGGTGCCAGGGTTCAGTTGAGGTGTTGGGCTGGGTTGGACTTGATGATCTTGAAGGTCTCCTCCAACCTAGTTTTTTGGGTTTTTTTGGTTTTTTGATATTGCCATTGCCTCCTGTAGGAATGCAGGGAAGCCATTGCAAAGCAGTGTTTTCCCCATCCCAGTGCCTTCCCTCTCCCAGCCAGCACATCTGCCCCAGCAAGGCTGGGGGCTGCTGGTGTTTGTGCTGTGCTTTGGCTTGGCTTCATCCCTGAGCCTCTTTCACATCAGGCCACCCCACAAGATGCTGGCACCTGCACTGCTGGCCCCAGGGAATTATCCCTGCCAAGGCTCTGGGGCAGATCCAGACAGCACCAGCTCTGGAACAACCCCACACTGTGCCACCCTGGCATCCTTGTGCCAAGTGCCACAGGCTGGGGGTGTCCTGTGCTGTCCTTACAAGTGCACAAAGAAAGCCAAAGTCACAGCACATTGCAGCAGCCAGATTATCCCTGGCCAGCTACTGCCAGCTTCCACGAGAGGGCTTTGCTGCACAAGGAAAGGAAATGAGAGGAGCTCCTACTTCCAACTAGGTCCTGCTCTTCCCCCACACCTCAGCCAGGGCTGAGCAGGGCAGAGTCACCGAGGATTACACCCAAAGGTGACATTTGTGTGGTAGTGACGGTATTGACATTTTCTTTGTCGCTGAAGCCTCTTTTTCCATGGTGAGCTGCATCCCAGGGTGGCCACAGCTG
>NW_023416789.1:0-65253 GCF_012460135.2 Molothrus ater | reverse complement strand
TTTGGGGAGTTTTGGGGTCTTGAATCCAGGTGGGATCCAGGTAAGATCTCACCTGGATCCAAAACCCAAAAATCCCCCGCCCCAAAATCCCACCTGGATCGTGGCCACGCCCCCCAAGATCCCACCTGGATCGTGGCCACGCCCCCTCCCGGCCACCTGGATCACACCTGGATCCAAAAGCCAAAAAATTCCCCCAAAAAATCCTGAAAATTCCCCAAAAATCCCACCTGGATCAGCCTCACCTGGCTCAGACTCACCTGGATCACACCTGGATCCAAAAGCCAAAAAATTCCCCCAAAATTCCCCCAAAATTGCCAAAAAAATCTCACCTGGATCAGGGCTCACCTGGATCTCACCTGGCTCCTCCCAAAACCCCCAAAATTCCCCCAAAGTTCCCGAAAATTCCCCAAAAATCCCACCTGGATCAGCCTCACCTGGATCAGCCTCACCTGGCTCAGACTCACCTGGATCACACCTGGATCCAAAAGCCAAAAAATTCCCCAAAAATTCCCAAAAATTCCCAAAAATTCCCCAAAAATCTCACCTGGATCGGGGCTCACCTGGATCAGACTTTACCTGGCTCAGACCCTACCTGGCTCACCCGGCTCTCACCTTTCAGGGCTCACCTGGATCGGGCTCACCTGGCTCAGACCTTACTTGGATCAGACTTTACCTGGCTCAGACCTGTCAGGGCCTCACCTGGATCAGGACTCACCTGGCTCACCTGGATCAGCCTCACCTGGATCAGGACTCACCTGGATCAGGGCTCACCTGGATCAGGGCTCACCTGGCTCAGATCTCACCTGGCTCACCTGGATCAGCCTCACCTGGATTGGGGCTCACCTGGTCCAGACTCACCTGGCTCACCTGGATCGGGGCTCACCTGGATCAGGGCTCACCTGGATCAGACTTTACCTGGCTCAGCCCCTACCTGGCTCACCCGGCTCTCACCTTTCCGGGTTCACCTGGATCAGGACTCACCTGGATCAGCCTCACCTGGCTCAGGGCTCACCTGGCTCAGACCTTACTTGGATCAGACTTTACCTGGCTCAGACCTGTCAGGGCCTCACCTGGATCAGGACTCACCTGGATCAGCCTCACCTGGATCGGGACTCACCTGGCTCAGATCTCACCTGGCTCACCTGGCTCGGGGCTCACCTGGCTCAGCCCCTACCTGGCTCACCTGGCTCTCACCTTTCGGGACTCACCTGGATCAGGACTCACCTGGCTCAGATCTCACCTGGCTCACCTGGCTCAGGATTCACCTGGATCAGCCTCACCTGGCTCAGACCTTACTTGGATCAGACTTTACCTGGCTCAGACCTGTCAGGGCCTCACCTGGATCGGGGCTCACCTGGATCAGCCTCACCTGGATCGGGGCTCACCTGGATCAGCCTCACCTGGCTCAGACCCCACCTGGCTCACCCGGCTCTCACCTTTCGGGGCTCACCTGGATCGGGGCTCACCTGGATCGGGGCTCACCTGGCTCAACCCCTACCTGGCTCACCCGGCTCTCACCTTTCGGGGTTCACCTGGATCGGGACTCACCTGGCTCAGACCTTACCTGGCTCACCTGTCAGAACTCACCTGGATCAGCCTCACCTGGATCAGCCCTTACCTGTCTCACCAGTCTCACCTGTTGGGACTCACCTGGATCGGGGCTCACCTGGCTCAGCCTCACCTGGATCGGACCTTACCTGGCTCACCTGTCAGGGACTCACCTGGATCAGACTTTACCTGGCTCAGACCTCACCTGGCTCACCTGGATCAGGGCTCACCTGGCTCAGACCTTACCTGGATCAGCCTCACCTGGATCGGGGCTCACCTGGTCCAGATCTTACCTGGCTCACCTGGCTCAGACTTTACCTGGCTCAGACCTGTCAGGGACTCACCTGGCCCAGACCTCACCTGGCTCACCTGGATCAGGGACTGACCTGGCTCAGACCTCACCTGGATCGGACTTTACCAGCCTCACCTGGCCCAGATCTTACCTGGCTCACCTGACTCACCTGGATCTCACCTGTCAGGGGCTCACCTGGCTCAGACCTTACTTAGATCAGACCTTACCTGGCTCACCTGTCAGAACTCACCTGGATCAGCCCTTACCAGTCTCACCAGTCTCACCTGTCAGGGGCTCACCTGTCAGGGGCTCACCTGGATCAGACTTTACCTGGCTCAGACCTCACCTGGCTCACCTGGCTCACCTGTCAGGGGCTCACCTGGCTCAGCCCCACCTGGCCCAGATCTTACCTGGGTCACCTGGATCAGCCTCACCTGGCTCACCAGTCTCACCTGTCAGGGCCTTACCTGGATCGGGACTCACCTGGCTCAACTGGCCCAGACCTTACCTGGCTCACCTGTTGGACTCACCTGGATCAGACTTTACCTGGCTCTCACCTGTCGGGGCTCACCTGGATCAGCTCTCACCTGGATCAGACTTTACCTGGCTCTCACCTGTTGGACTCACCTGGCTCAGACTTTACCTGGCTCTCACCTGTCGGGGCTCACCTGGCTCAGATCTCACCTGGATCAGGACTCACCTGGCTCAGATCTCACCTGGCTCTCACCTGTTGGGACTCACCTGGCTCAGATCTCACCTGGATCAGCTCTCACCTGGATCAGACTTTACCTGGCTCTCACCTGTTGGGACTCACCTGGCTCAGATCTCACCTGGCTCAGATCTCATCCGGCTCTCACCTGTCGGGACTCACCTGGATCAGATCTCACCTGGCTCAGATCTCACCTGGCTCAGATCTCACCTGGGACTCACCTGGATCGGGGCTCACCTGGCTCAGATCTCACCTGGATCGGGGCTCACCTGGATCTCACCTGGATCAGGACTCACCTGGATCTCACCTGTCAGATCTCACCTGTCAGATCTCACCTGGCTCTCACCTGGCTCAGATCTCACCTGTCAGAACTCACCTGGCTCAGACCTTACCCGGCTCTCACCTGTCGGGACTCACCTGGATCTCACGTGGATCAGGACTCACCTGGCTCAGATCTCACCTGGCTCTCACCTGTCAGATCTCACCTGGATCTCACCTGGCTCAGCTCTCACCTGGCTCTCACCTGGCTCAGATCTCACCTGGATCTCACCTGGCTCAGCTCTCACCTGGCTCTCACCTGGCTCAGATCTCACCTGGATCAGGACTCACCTGGCTCAGATCTCACCTGGCTCAGATCTCACCTGGATCAGATCTCACCTGGCTCTCACCTGGTTCAGATCTCACCTGGCTCAGGACTCACCTGGATCAGACCTTACCCGGCTCTCACCTGTAGGGACTCACCTGGATCGGGTCAGGAGCAGCCGAGCCGGGATCTCCCGGGCCGGGGATTTTTATAGGCCCGGGGGGCGTGGTTTGTTCGTTGTGGGCGTGGTTTGTTCGTTGTGGGCGTGGTTTGATCGTTGTGGGCGGGGTTTGTTTGTTATGGACGGGTTTTGTTGTGGGCGGGGCGGTGACGTCATCGGCGCCGTGGGCGGAGGCCCCGCCCCTCCCTGGCTTTGATCCGCCCCAGGAAGGGCCCGGGGGGGGGGAGGGGCAGCGGCCCCGCCCCCAGCGCTGAGCTCGGGCCTGGGCTGGGCCCGGACTGGGACCGAGACTGAGCCTGGGCCTGGGACTAATCCTGAACCCGGGACTGAGCCTGGGACTGGGACTGAACCTGGGACTGAGCCTGGGCCGGGCCCGGACTGGGACCGAGACTGAGCCTGGGCCTGGGACTGGGACTGAGCCTGGGACTGGGCCTGGGCCTGGGACTGGGCCTGGGACTGAGCCTGAACCTGGGCCCGGACTGGGCCTGGGACTGAGCCCGGGACCGGGCCTGGGCCTGGGCCTGAGCCTGAACCCGGGACTGAGCCTGGGCCTGAGCCTGAACCCGGGACTGAGCCTGGGACTGAGCCTGAACCCGGGACTGAGTCTGGGCTGGGCCTGAGCCTGGGCCTGGGACTGAGCCTGGGACTGGGACTGAGCCTGAACCTGGGACTGGGCCTGGGACTGAGCCTGGGCCCGGACTGGGACCGAGACTGAGCCTGAGCCTGGGACTGAGCCTGGGCTGGGCCCGGACTGAGACTGGGACTGAGCCTGGGCCTGGGACTGGGCCTGGGACTGAGCCTGGGACTGAACCCGGGACTGAGCCTGGGACTGGGGCTAATCCTGAACCCGGGACTGAGCCTGGGCTGGGCCGGGACTGAGCCTGGGACTGAGCCTGGGCTGGGCCCGGACTGGGACCGAGACTGAGCCTGAGCCGGGCCTAATCCTGAGCCTGGGACTGAGCCTGGGCCTGGGACTGAGCCTGGGCCTGGGACTGGGACTGGGACTGAGCCTGGGCCTGAACCTGGGCCTGGGACTGAGCCTGGGCCTGGGACTGGGCCTGAGCCTGAACCTGGGCCTGGGACTGAGCCTGAACCCGGGACTGAGCCTGGGACTGAGCCTGGGACTGAACCTGGGCTGGGCCCGGACTGGGACTGAGCCTGGGCCTAATCCTGAACCCGGGACTGAGCCTGGGACTGAGCCTGGGCCTAATCCTGAACCCGGGACTGAGCCTGGGACTGAGCCTGGGCCTAATCCTGAACCTGGGACTGAGCCTGGGCTGGGCCCGGACTGGGCCCGGGACTGAGCCTGGGCCTGGGACTGAGCCTGGGCCTGAGCCTGAACCCGGGACTGAGCCTGGGCTGGGCCTGGGACTGAGCCTGAGCCAGGCCTAATCCTGAACCTGGGACTGAGACTGGGACTGAGCCTGGGCCTGGGCCTAAGCCTGAACCTGGGCCTGGGACTAACCCTGAACCTGGGACTGGGACTGAGCCTGAGCCGGGCCTAATCCTGAACCCGGGACTGAGCCTGGGACCGAGCCTGGGCTGGGACTGAGCTGGGCCCGGACTGAAACAAATCCTGAGTCTGGGACTAATCCTGAACCTGGGACTGAGCTTAATCCTGCCCCTAATCCTGGTCCTGAGCCCGGGACTGAGCTTAATCCTGCCCCTAATCCTGGTCCTGAACCCGGGACTGAGCTTAATCCTGCCCCTGAGACTGATCCTGAGGTCAATCCTGTCCCTAATCCTGGTCCTGGGACTGAGCCTGGGACTGAGCCTGGGACTGAGCCTAATCCTGGTCCTGAGTTTAACCCTGATCCTGATCCTGATCCTGATCCTGATCCTGATCCCAGCCCAGCTGTGACCCCAGGTGACCCCAGGTGACCCCAGCTGTGACCCCAGCTGTGACCCCAGGTGACCCCAGCTGTGTCCCCTCCCCCAGGCCCCCCTTGGCCCCACCTGTGCACACCTGTGCCATGGGAGCAGGGGACACCTGAGGGACAATGAGGGGACAATGAGGGGACACAGGGACACCTGAGGGACACCTGAGGGGACAATGAGGGGACAATGAGGGGACACCTGAGGGGACACAGGAGAGACACCTGAGGGACACCTGAGGGGACACCTGAGGGACAATGAGGGGACACAGGAGAGGACACCTGAGGGACAATGAGGGGACACCTGAGGGGACACCTGAGGGGACACAGGTGACAATGAGGGGACACAGGAGAGGACACCTGAGGGACACCTGAGGGACAATGAGGGACAATGAGGGACAATGAGGGGACACCTGAGGGGACACAGGAGAGGACACAGGGACACCTGAGGAGCCCCAGGTGACAATGAGGGGACAGAGGAGAGGACACCCGAGGGGACACCTGGGGACACCTGGGGACACCTGGGGACACCTGAGGGGACACCTGAGGGACAATGAGGGACACCTGAGGGGACACAGGAGAGACACCTGAGGGACAAAGGGGACACCTGAGGGGACAATGAGGGGACAATGAGGGGACACCTGAGGAGCCCCAGGTGACAATGAGGGGACACCTGAGGGACACCTGAGGGGACACCTGGGGACACCTGAGGGACAATGAGGGGACACCTGGGGACACCTGAGGGGACACAGGAGAGACAGCTGAGGGACAAAGGGGACACCTGAGGGGACAATGAGGGGACACCTGAAGGCACACAGGTGACAACGAGGGGACACAGGGACACCTGAGGGGACACCTGAGAAACACCTGAGGGGACACAGGGACACCTGAGGAGCCCCAGGTGACAACAAGGGGACAATGAGGGGACACCAGGGAGGACCCAGGTGACACCTGAGGGGACACAGGAGAGGACACAGGAGAGGACACCTGAGGGGACACAGGAGAGGACACAGGGACACCTGAGGGGACACAGGAGAGGACACAGGGACACCTGAGGGGACAATGAGGGGACACCTGGGCACACCTGAGGGGACACAGGGACACCTGAGGGGACACGGGGACATGAGAGGACAATGAGGGGACAAGGGGACACCTGAAAAGCCCACAGGGGACACAGGAGAGGACACAGGTGACACCTGAGGGGACACTGGGCACACCTGAGAGACACCTGAGGGGACATGACAGGACCCAGGTGACACCTGAGGGGACACAAGGGACACCTGAGGAGCCCCAGGTGACAATGAGGGGACACAGGAGAGGACACCTGAGGGGACAATGAGGGGACAATGAGGGGACCCAGGTGACACAAGGAGGACCCAGGGGACACCTGAGGAGCCCCCAGGGACACCTGAGGGGACACGGGGACACCTGGGGGGACAATGAGGGGACAATGAGGGGACACCAGGGAGGACCCAGGCACACCTGAGGGGACCCGGGGACACCTGAGGGGACAACGAGGAGACACCTGAGGGGACACGAGGGACATGAGAGGACAACGAGGGGACACCTGAGGAGCCCCCAGGGACACCTGAGGGGACACCAGGGAGGACCCAGGTGACACAAGGAGGACACGGGTGACACCTGAGGGGACCCAGGGACACCTGAGGGGACAATGAGGGGACCCAGGGACACCTGAGGGGACAATGAGGGGACCCAGGTGACACAAGGAGGACCCAGGGACACCTGAGGGGACCCAGGTGACACAAGGAGGACCCAGGGACACCTGAGGGGACCCAGGTGACAAAGGGACCCCGGAAGTGGCCGCTGCCAGCGCCACCGCCCGAGGGGGCGGGGCCTGACCGGTCCCGCCGGTGTCACCTGCGCTGTCAGCCGGGTGTCACCTGGGTGTCACCTGCGCCACCCGCGCTGTCACCCGGCTGTCACCTGCGGGCCGGGAGGGGACCGGAGCGACAGCCCCGCCCCTGCTGACACTGCGGGGACACCGGGGGTGGCACCGGGGGTGGCACCGGGGGTGGCACTGGGGACAGTGAGGGATTGGGGACACCGGGGACACTGAGGCATTGGGGACACCGGGGGTGGCACCGGGGGTGGCACTGGGGACACCGGGGGTGGCATTGGGGACACCGGGGGTGGCACTGGGGACACCGGGGGTGGCATTGGGGACACTGGGGTGGCACTGGGGACACTGCGGTGGCACTGGGGACACTGAGGCACTGGGGACACACAGGTGGCACCGGGGGTGACATTGGGGACACTGGGGTGGCACTGGGGACACTGAAAACACCAAAGGTGGCATTGGGATGGCACAGGTGGCACTGGGGGTGACACTGGGGACACACAGATGGCACTGGGGACACCAAGGGTGGCATTGGGGACACCGGGGACAGAGGGGACACTGAGGACAGGGGGTGGCTCAGGTGACACTGGGGGTGGCACTGGGGACACCAAGGGTGGCACTGGTGACACTGGGGTGGCTCAGGTGGCACTGGGGGACAGAGGGGACACTGGGGACACGGGGGTGGTACAGGTGACACTGGGGACACCAAGGGTGACACTGGGGGTGACACTGGGGGTGGCTCAGGTGGCACTGGGGACACTGAGGGGGTGGCTCTGGGTGACTCCGGTGACACCAGGGGTGACAGAGGGGGTGGCACTGGGGACATTGGGGGGGACACTGGGGTGGCATTGGGGACATTGGGGACATTGGGGACCTTGGGGACAGTGGGGACATTGGGGACATTGGGGGTGGCCCTGGGGGGGGACACCGAGGGTGGCACCGGGGACACCGGGGACACGGGTGACATTGGGGGGGGGGGGGCGGTGGCACTGGGGACACCGGGGGTGACACCGAGGGTGGCACCGGGGACACTGGGGATGGCCCTGGGGTGGCACAGGTGGCGCTGGTGGCCCTGGGGGTGGCACAGGTGACACTGGGGGTGGTACAGGTGACACTGGGGGTGGTACAGGTGACATTGGGGGTGACATTGGGGGTGGCACAGGTGACACTTGGGGACATTTCGAGATTTTGGGGCGGAATTTTGAGATTTGGGGTGGAATTTGGGGTTTTTGGGGTGGAATTTGGAGTTTTTGGGGTGGAATTTGGGGTTTTGGGGTGGAATTTGGGATTTTTGGGGTGGATTTTTGGGGTGGAATTTTTGGGAATTTTTGGGTGGAATTTGGGGTTTTTGGGGTGGATTTTTGGGGTGGATTTTTTGGGAATTTTGGGGTGGATTTTTTGGGAATTTTGGGGTGGAATTTGGGGTTTTGGGGTGGAATTTTTGGGAATTTTGGGGTGGAATTTGGGGTTTTTGGGGTGGAATTTGGAGTTTTTGGGGTGGAATTTGGGGTTTTTGGGGTGGAATTTGGGGTTTTTGGGGTGGATTTTTTGGGGTTTTTGGGGTGGAATTTTTGGGACTTTTGGGGTGGAATTTGGGGTTTTTGGGGTGGAATTTTTTGGGAATTTTTGGGTGGAATTTGGGGTTTTTGGATGTGGATTTTTTGGGAATTTTGGGGTGGAATTTGGGAATTTTGGGGTGGAATTTTTGGGATTTTTGGGGTGGAATTTGGGTTTTTTGGGTGTGGATTTTTTGCGAATTTTGGGGTGGAATTTGGGGTTTTTGGGGTGGATTTTTGGGGTGGAATTTTAGGAATTCCTGGACGGATTTTTTTGGGATTTCACAGCAGATTTTTTATACTTTTTTTTTTGGGGGGGTGTGACGTGGGGCTGGACTTTCCTCATCCCCAACACCACAACGTAAGAGCAACTCCCAAATTCCTTTAATCCTGACACCGGACCTCGCGTTTTTTTGGGGTTTTTCTTTCCGTATCCTGACCCACCGAGGGTTGGGTTTGTTGTTTTTGGTTTTTTTTTTTTTGGGGCTCCGTTTTCGGGGCGAATTCGGCCGTTTTGGGGTCAGTTGTGGGCCACGGTGCGGCGCAGCCAGCGGCCGTAGCGGCAGAGGTTGACGCCCCAAAAATGCCCCAAAATCAACCCAAAAATGTCCCGTAAATGCCCCATAATTGCCCCGAAAATGCCCACAAATTGCCACAAAATCAACCAAAAAGGTCCCATAATTTCCCCAAAATATGCCCACAAATTGCCCCAAAAAAGCCCCAAAAAATGCCCCAAAATCAACCCAAAAATGTCTCATAAATGCCCCCAAAAATGCCCACAAATCGCCCCAAAATTGCCCCCAAATCGACCTGAAAAATGCCCCCAAATCAATGCAGAAATATCCCAAAATTGCCCCAAAAATATCCCATAATTGCCTCAAAAATGCCCACAAATTGCCCCAAAATCAACCCAAAAAATGCCCCAAAATCAACCCAAAAATGTCCCAAAAATGCCCCATAATTGCCCCAAATATGCCCACAAATTGTCCCCAAATTTCCCCCAAACCGCCCCAAAAATGTCCCAAAATCAACCCAAAAATATCCCATAAATGCCCCCAAAAATGTTCACAAATTGCCCCAAAATCTCCCCAAAAATTTCCCGTAAATGCCCCCAAATTGCCCCAAAAATTGCCCCATAATTGCCCCCAAATTGCTCCAAAATCACCCCAAAAAATGCCCCAAAATCAACCCAAAAATTTCCCGTAAATGCCCCCAAATTGCCCCAAAAATTGCTCCCAAATTGCTCCCAAATCACCCCAAAAAATGCCCCAAAATCAACCCAAAGATGCCCCATAAATGCCCCATAATGGCCCCAAAAATGCCCACAAATTGCCCTGAAAAATGCCCCAAAATCAACCCAAAAATGTCCCATAAATGCCCCAAAATTGCCCCAAAAATTGCCCCCAAATCGACCTGAAAAATGCCCCCAAATCAATGCAGAAATATCCCAAAATCACCCCAAAAATGTCCCATAATTGCCCCAAAATCGCCCCGAAAAATGCTCCAAAATCAACCCAAAAAAGTCCCGTAAATGCCCCAAAAATGCCCCCAAATTGCCCCAAAAAATGCCCCATAATTGCCCCGAAATTGCTCCAAAATCACCCCAAAAAAATGCCCCAAAATCAACCCAAAGATGTCCCATAAATGCCCCAAAATTGCCCCAAAAAATGCCCACAAATTGCCCCAAAATAGCCCCCAAAAAATGCCCCAAAATCAACCCAAAAATATCCCATAAATGCCCCATAATTGCCCCAAAAAATGCCCACAAATTGTCCCCAAATTTCCCCCAAATCGCCCCAAAAATGTCCCAAAATCAACCCAAAAATATCCCATAATTGCCCCGAAAAATGCCCACAAATTGCCCCCAAAATCGCCCCAAAAATGCTCCAAAATCGCCCCAAAAAATGCCCCAAAATCAACCCAAAAATGTCCCGTAAATGCCCCAAAAATGCCCCCAAATTGCCCCAAAAAATGCCCCATAATTGCCCCCAAATTGCTCCCAAATTGCTCCAAAATCACCCCAAAAAAATGCCCCAAAATCAACCCAAAGATGTCCCGTAAATGCCCCAAAAAATGTTCACAAATTGCCCCAAAATAGCCCCCAAAAATGCCTCAAAATCGCCCCAAAGATGTCCCATAAATGCCCCAAAATTGCCCCAAAAAATGCCCCCAAATCGCCCTGAAAAATGCCCCAAAATCAACGCAGAAATATCCCAAAATTGCCCCAAAAATGTCCCATAATTGCCCCACAATTACCCCCAAATGGCCCCAAAAAAATGCCCCGAAATCAACCTAAAAATGTCCCCAAATTGCCCCAAAAATGCCCCCAAATTGCCACAAAATCAACCCAAAAACGTCCCATAAATGCCCCAAAAAATGCCCCATAATTGCCCCCAAAAAAGCCCCAAAAAATGCCCCAAAATCAACCCAAAAATGTCCCGTAAATGCCCCAAAATATGCCCACAAATTGCCCCAAAATCGCCCGAAAAATGCCCCAAAATCGCCCCAAAATCAACCCAAAAATGCCCCATAATTGCCCCAAAAAATGCCCACAAATTGTCCCCAAATTTCCCCCAAACTGCCCCAAAAATGTCCCAAAATCAACCCAAAAATATCCCATAAATGCCCCAAAAAATGTTCACAAATTGCCCCCAAAATCGCCCCAAAAAATGCTCCAAAATCAACCCAAAAAAGTCCCGTAAATGCCCCAAAAATGCCCCCAAATTGCCCCAAAAAATGCCCCATAATTGCCCCCAAATTGCTCCAAAATCACCCCAAAAAAATGCCCCAAAATCAACCCAAAGATGTCCCATAAATGCCCCAAAATTGCCCCAAAAAATGCCCACAAATTGCCCCAAAATCGCCCCCAAAAATGCCTCAAAATCGCCCCAAAGATGTCCCATAAATGCCCCAAAATTGCCCCAAAAAATGCCCCCAAATCGCCCTGAAAAATGCCCCAAAATCAACGCAGAAATATCCCAAAATTGCCCCAAAAATGTCCCATAAATGCCCCCAAAATTACCCCCAAACCGCCCCAAAAAATGCCCCAAAATCAACCTAAAAATGTCCCCAAATTGCCCCGAAAATGCCCCCAAATCATCCCCAAATCACCCCAAAAACTGCCCCATAATTGCCCCATAATTGCCCCAAAGATGTCCCAAAAACGCCCCTTAATTGCCCCAAAAATGCCCACAAATCGCCCCAAAAAATGCCCCGAAATCAACCCAAAAATGTCCCATAAATGTCCCATAATTGCCCCCAAAATTGCCCCAAAATCAACGCAGAAACCTCACCTGTGTCACCTCACCTGTCCCACCTCACCTGTGTCACCTCACCTGTGCCACCTCACCTGTGTCACCTCACCTGTGTCACCTGTGTCACCTGTGTCACCTCACCTGTCCCACCTCACCTGTGTCACCTCACCTGTGTCACCTCACCTGTCCCACCTGTCCCTCACCTGTGTCCCCCCTCACCTGTCCCTGTCTCACCTGGCAGGTGTTGGCACGGCCGCGGGGCTCACCTGTGTCCCTCACCTGTGTCCCTCACCTGTCTCACCTGTGTCCCTCACCTGTGTCCCTCACCTGTGTCCCTCACCTGTCCATGTCTCACCTGTCCCTCACCTGTCCCATCTCACCTGGCAGGTGTTGGTGCGGCCGTGGGGCTCACCTGTGTCACCTGTCCATGTCTCACCTGTCTCACTTGTCCATGTCACACCTGTCACTCACCTGGCAGGTGTCAGCGCGGCCGCGGGGCTCACCTGTCTCACCTGTCTCACCTGTCCCACCTGTCCCCTCTCACCTGGCAGGTGTCAGCGCGGCCGCGGGGCTCACCTGTCTCACCTGTCCCTGTCTCACCTGTCCCTGTCCCTCACCTGTCTCACCTGTCCCATCTCACCTGTCCCTCACCTGGCAGGTGTCAGCACGGCTCCAGGGCTCACCTGTCCATGTCTCACCTGTGTCCCTCACCTGTCCCTCACCTGTCTCACCTGTCCCTCACCTGTCGCTCACCTGGCAGGTGTTGGCACGGCCGTGGGGCTCACCTGTGTCCCTCACCTGTCCCACCTGTCCCTCACCTGTCTCACCTGTCCCATCTCACCTGTTGCTCACCTGGCAGGTGTTGGCGTGGGTGCGGGGCTCACCTGTCCCTGTCTCACCTGTGTCCCTCACCTGTCCCTCACCTGTCGCTCACCTGTCCCTGTCTCACCTGTCCCCTCTCACCTGGCAGGTGTCAGCACAGGTGCGGGGCTCACCTGTCCATGTCTCACCTGTCCATGTCTCACCTGTGTCCCTCACCTGTCTCACCTGTCCCACCTGTCCCTCACCTGGCAGGTGTCGGCGCGGGTGCGGGGCTCACCTGTCCCACCTGTGTCCCTCACCTGTCGCTCACCTGGCAGGTGTCAGCGCGGCTCCGGGGCTCACCTGTCCATGTCTCACCTGTCCATGTCTCACCTGTGTCCCTCACCTGTCCCACCTGTGTCCCTCACGTGTCTCACCTGTCCCACCTGTCCCTCACCTGGCAGGTGTCAGCACGGCTCCAGGGCTCACCTGTCCATGTCTCACCTGTGTCCCTCACCTGTCCCTCACCTGTCCCACCTGTGTCCCTCACCTGTCTCACCTGTCTCACCTGTCGCTCACCTGGCAGGTGTCAGCCCAGGTGCGGGGCTCACCTGTCCCTCACCTGTGTCCCTCACCTGTCGCTCAGCTGGCAGGTGTCGGCGCGGGTGCGGGGCTCACCTGTCCCCTGTCCCACCTGTGTCCCTCACCTGTCTCACCTGTCCCACCTATGTCCCTCACCTGGCAGGTGTCGGCGCGGGTGCGGGGCTCACCTGTCCATGTCTCACCTGTCGCTCACCTGGCAGGTGTCGGCGCGGCTCTGGGGCTCACCTGTCTCACCTGTCCCTGTCTCACCTGTCCCACCTGTGTCCCTCACGTGTCTCACCTGTCCCACCTGTGTCGCTCACCTGGCAGGTGTCGGCGCGGGTGCGGGGCTCGCCGGCGCAGAGCATGTTGGGGGTGATGGAGTTGGGGTAGATGCGGCGGCAGGTGAGCTCAGGGACGATGCGCACCTGGCTGCAGTGCAGGGCCTGCGGGAACCGCACTGCAAACACACCTGGGGGCACACCTGGGGTCACCCGGGGTCACCTGGGGTCACACCTGGCTGGGGTCACCTGGGGTCACACCTGGGGTCACACCTGGGGGCACCTGGGGTCACACCTGGCTGGGGCCACACCTGGGGCCACACCTGGGGCCACACCTGGGCTCACCTGAGCAGGTAACGCCTGATCTGAGCTCTCACCTGTCCCAGGTAACCCCTTCATTCCCACCTCACCTGTCCCAGGTCTGTTCCCACCCCTCGCCTGTCCCAGGTGTGTCTCAGGTGTGTCCCAGGTGTGTCCCTCACCTGTCCCAGGTGAGTCCCAAATGCATCTCACCTGTCCCAGGTGTGTCCCAGGTGTGTCCCAGGTGTGTCCCAGGTGTCTCTGACCCATCTCAGGTGTGTCCCAGGTGTGTCCCCTCTATCTCAGGTGTGTCTCACCTGTCTCAGGTGAGTTCCAGGTGCATCTCACCTGTTCCAGATGTGTCTCAGGTGTGTCTCATCTCTCCCTCACCTGTCCCAGGTGTGTCCCACGTGTGTCCCAGGTGTCCCTCACTTATCTCAGGTGTGTCCCACCTGTCCCTCACCTGTCCCAGGTGCTTCTCACCCATCTCAGGTGTGTCCCAGGTGTGCCCAGGTGTGTCCCAGGTGTCCCTCACCTGTCCCTCACCTGTCCCAGGTGTGTCCCCCCTATCCCAGCTGTGTCCCTCACCTGTCCCCCACCTGTCCCAGGTGTGTCCCAGGTGTGTCCCACACCTGTCCCAGGTGTGTCCCAGGTGTGTCCCACACCTGTCCCTGTCCTGTCCCAGGTGTGTCCCTCACCTGTCCCAGGTGTGTCCCAGGTGCCTCTCACCCATCTCAGGTGTGTCCCAGATGTGTCCCAGGTGTGTCCCAGGTGTGCCCCAGGTGTGCCCAGGTGTGTCCCTCACCTGTCCCAGGTGCCTCTCACCCATCTCAGGTGTGTCCCAGGTGTGTCCCAGGTGTGTCCCAGGTGTCCCTCACCTGTCCCCCACCTGTCCCAGGTTCCCCTCACCTGCGGGGCTGCTGGTGGAGCCCCATCCCGAGATCTGGCAGGCGGTGCCGGGCGTGGCACCTCCCAGTTCATCCCAGTTCATCCCAGTTCATCCCAGTTCATCCCAGTGTCTCCCCAGACCCCTCCCAGTCCATCCCAGTTCATCCCAGTTCAAACCAGTCCATCCCAGTAACCCCTCCCAGTGCTCCCAGTTCATCCCAGTCCCTCCCCTCCCCCATCATTAATGGCAGCTCCCATTAATGAAGCTGCCGTTAATTAATGAGAGTTCATTCGTTAACCCAGCCCTAATTAACGGCTGCTAACGAGGCCCAGCATTCATTAACCCTGGCACTCATTAACCCCATTCATTAACATCACCATCATTAACTCATTAATTAACCTCATCATTAATTAACCCCCATTAATTAACCCATTAATTAACCCGTTGATTAACCCCATTAGTTAAACCTCATTAATTAACCCCGGTTAATTAAACCTCATTCATTAAACCTCATTAATTAACCTCCATTAATTACCCCTTGCTAATTAACTCCATTAAGCCCCATTAATTAACCCCATTATTTAAGTCTCATTAATTGCCCTCCATTAATTAACCCACATTAATGAACTCCATTAATTGACCCCAGCATTAATAACCCCCATTAATTACCCCAGTAATTAACCAATTAACCCCATTAATTAGCCCTATTATTAACTCCATTAATGAACCTCATTAATTAATCCCATTAATTAACCATGACATTAATTAACCCCGATTAATTAACCCTCATTAATTAGTGCCCATTAACGACATTAACCCCCTTTGTTTGACCTCATTAAACCCATTAATGAACTTCTATTAATTAACCCCATTAATGCAGTAATTAATCTTCAGTAATTAACCTCAGCATTAACTCCGTCATTAATTACCCCATCATTAATAAACCCCATTAATTAAAGTGCCAATTAATCCACGTCCATTAATTAATTACCCCAATTAACAGCTCCCACTCAATGCCCAAACCCCCGTAATTAAACACCCAATCACGCCCATAATTAATTATACCCCAGTTAATTAATTAAATCAATTAGCCCCAATTAACACCCTTAATTAGCCACCCCCACTAATTACACAAACCCAATTAATTGCTTAATAACCCCCGCTAATTATCCATTCTGGCCAGGAATTCATTAGCCTCTTGCAGTAATTAATTAATTAAATCTAATTAATTGCTAGGCCTTAATAATCTTTACTTAATTAATAATTAATTAAGAACTCCATTAATCACCCCGAGCCCTGTTCATTACCCCATTAACCCCCCCAAGGCATTAATTATGCCCTAATTAATCAATTAACGACGCTAATTAATCAATTTTCCTTTATTTAACAAAACCCCCCCAGGCCCCTCCCACACCCCAAATCCCGGAGCCACTTCCGGGTTAGGCCACGCCCACTCCTCAAGAGCGCCGAGCACTTCCGGGCTAGGCCACACCCACTCAATGGCGCTGAGCACTTCCGGATTCGGCCACACCCACTTCCGGGTTAGGCCACGCCTCCGGTGGCGGAGCAATGACGTCATTTCTCCTTGGGAGGGGGCCTGGGAGGGGAGAGAGGGGAGAACCAGTGAGAACCAGTACGGACCAGTATAAACCAGTATAAACCAGTATGGACCAGTAAGGACCAGTATGGACGAGTATGGACCGGTACGGACCAGTATGGACCAGTACGGACCAGTATAAACCAGTATAAACCAGTATGGACCAGTACGGACCAGTATGGACCAGTAAGGACCGGTACGAACCAGTACGGACCGGTATGGACCAGTAAGGACCGGTACGGACCAGTACGGACCGGTATGGACCAGTAAGGACCGGTACGGACCAGTATGGACCAGTACGGACCAGTATGGACCAGTATGGACCAGTATGGACCAGTATGGACCAGTAAGGACCGGTACGGACCAGTATGGACCAGTACGGACCAGTATGGACCAGTATGGACCAGTATAACCCAGTCCCTTTTTTCACCCATAAAATCTCCATTTTTGTGCCTAAATCCCCCGGATTTTTTCCTCCCAGTCCCTCCCAGTATAACCCAGTATAACCCAGTTCCCTTTCCACGCCCCAAATTCCCATTTTCCCCCCCAAATTCCCCATTTTTCACCCTAAAATCCCCATTTTTGCACCTAAAACTCCCGAATTTTTTCCTCCCAGTATAACCCAGTCCCTCCCAGTCCCTCCCAGTATAACCCAGTCCCCTTTCCATCCCCAAAATCCCCATTTTTCACCCTAAAATCTCCATTTTTGAGCCTAAATCCCCCGGTTATTTCCCCCAGTCCCTCCCAGTATAAACCAGTATAACCCAGTTCCCTTTCCACCCCCAAATTCCCATTTTCCCCCCCAAATTCCCCATTTTTCACCCTAAAATCCCCATTTTTGCACCTAAAACTCCCGAATTTTTTCCTCCCAGTATAACCCAGTCCCTCCCAGTATAAACCAGTATAACCCAGTTCACTTTCCACCCCCAAAATCCCCATTTTTCAACCCAAAATCCCCATTTTTCACCCTAAAATCTCCATTTTTGCACCTAAAACTCCCGAATTTTCCCCTCCCAGTATAACCCAGTCCCTCCCAGTCCCTCCCAGTATAAACCATTTCCCTCCCAGTATAAACCAGTCCCCTTTCCACCCCCAAAATCCCCATTTTTCACCCTAAAATCCCCATTTTTGCACCTAAAACTCCCAAATTTTTCCCTCCCAGTATAACCCAGTCCCTCCCAGTATAACCCAGTATAACCCAGTCCCTCCCAGTATAACCCAGTATAACCCAGTTCACTTTCCACCCCCAAAATCCCCATTTTTCACCCTAAAATCCCCATTTTTGCACCTAAAGCTCCCAAATTTTTTCTTCCCAGTATAACCCAGTCCCTCCCAGTATAACCCAGTCCCTCCCAGTATAAACCAGTATAACCCAGTTCACTTTCCACCCCCAAAATCCCCATTTTTCACCCCAAAATCTCAATTTTTGAGCCTAAATCCCCCCCGGTTTTTTTCCCCCCAGTCCCTCCCAGTATAACCCAGTCCCTCCCAGTATAACCCAGTATAACCCAGTTCCCTTTCCACCCCCAAAATCCCCATTTTTCACCCTAAAATCCCCATTTTTGCACCTAAAACTCCCAAATTTTTTCTTCCCAGTATAACCCAGTCCCTCCCAGTATAACCCAGTCCCTCCCAGTATAAACCAGTATAACCCAGTTCCCTTTCCACCCCCCAAATTCCTCATTTTCCCCCACAAATTCCCCATTTTTCACCCTAAAATCCCCATTTTTCACCCTAAAATCCCCATTTTTCCACCCGAAACTCCCGAATTTTCCCCTCCCACTCCCTCCCAGTATAAACCAGTATATCCCAGTCACCGGTAGACGCCGACCACCACGGCGTGGTCCCTCTCGTAGGGCTCCAGGGTCAGCTGCTCCTGCGGCTTCATCCTCTCGGCCGTCATCTTCCTCACCTCGCCCGCGAACACGGCCTCGGCCGGCGCCGTCGAGTCGATGCAGTTGGCCTGCGCGGGACGGGGGGTGTGGGACCGGTTAGGACCGGTTTGGACTGGTTTGAGACCGGTTTGAGACTGGTTAGAGACTGGTTTGGGCTGGTTTGAGACCGGTTGGAACCAGTTTGAGACCGGTTAGAACCGGTTTGGACTGGTTTGAGACCGGTTAGAACCGGTTTGGACTGGTTTGAGACCGGTTAGAAGCGGTTTGGACTGGTTTGAGACCGGTTGGAACCAGTTAGAGACCGGCTAGAACCGGTTTGGACTGGTTTGAGACCAGTTAGAGACCGGTTAGGACCGGTTTGGGCTGGTTTGAGACCGGTTAGAACCGGTTTGGGCTGGTTTGAGACCAGTTAGAACCGGTTTGGACTGGTTAGAGACCAGTTAGAACCAGTTAGAGACCGGCTAGAAGCGGTTTGGACTGGTTTGAGACCGGTTAGAACCGGTTTGGACTGGTTTGAGACCGGTTAGAACCAGTTAGAGACCGGCTAGGACCGGTTTGGACTGGTTTGAGACCGGTTAGAACTGGTTTGGACTGGTTTGAGACCGGTTAGAACCGGTTTGGACTGGTTTGAGACCGGTTAGAAGCAGTTAGAGACCGGTTAGAACTGGTTTGGACTGGTTTGAGACCGGTTAGAACTGGTTTGGACTGGTTTGAGACCGGTTAGAACCGGTTTGGACTGGTTTGAGACCGGTTAGAAGCAGTTAGAGACCGGTTAGAACTGGTTTGGACTGGTTTGAGACCGGTTGGAACCAGTTAGAGACCGGCTAGAACCGGTTTGGACTGGTTTGAGACCAGTTAGAGACCAGTTAGAGACCGGTTAGGACCGGTTTGGACTGGTTTGAGACCGGTTAGGACCGGTTTGGACTGGTTTGAGACCGGTTAGAACCAGTCAGAACTGGTTTGGGCTGGCTTGAGACAGGTTAGATCCCAGTTAGATCCAGTTAAAACTGGTTTGGACTGGGTGGGACTGGGTGGGACTGGTTTGGATTGGGTTGGACTGGGTTAGGACTGGTTTGGACTGGGTTGGACTGGTTTGAGAACAGTTAGAACCGGTTTGGACTGGTTTGGTCTGGTTAGATCCCAGTTAGATCCAGTCAGAACTGGTTTGGACTGGTTTGTACTGGCCTATACTGGTTTATACCGGCCCATACCTGGTCTATACTGGTCTGTACTGGTCCATACTGATTTGTACCGGTCCATACTGGTCCCTAACTGGTCCATACTAGTCCATATTGGTTTATACCGGTCCATACTGGTCTGTACTGGTCTCTAACTGGTCCATACTGGTCTGTACTGGTCCCTAACTGGTCCATACTGGTTTGTACGGGTCTATACTGGTTTATACTGGTCCACACTGGTCTCTAACTGGTCTCTAACTGGTCTATACTGGTCCATACTGGTTTGTACTGGCCCATACTGGTCTATACTGGTCTCTAACTGGTCCGTACTGGTCCGTACTGGTCCATACTGGTGGGTACCTTGATGGAGATGAGGAAGTGCCCCCCTGCCCGCAGGAAGTGATGGTTTGTACTGGTCTATACTGGTTTATACCGGCCCATACTGGTCTCTAACTGGTCCATACTGGTCCATACTGGTTTGTACTGGTCCGTACCTTGATGGAGATGAGGAAGTGCCCCCCCGCCCGCAGGAAGTGATGCGCGTTCAGGGCCACGATGCGCGTCTGGTCCGGCTGCGCCACGTCCGCGAAGATCACGTCCACCATGCCTGGGAACGGGGGCAAAAAAACCCCAAAATTATCCCAAAATAATCCCAAAATTATCCCAAAATATCCCAAATTTACCCCAAAATGATCCCAGAATTGCAGAAAATCAGAAATTCTGGGAAAAATCCCAAAATTTCCGTGAAATTTCCACGAAATTCAGGCCAGGAACCCAAAAAAAACCAAAATTTGGTGCCCACCAAGATCACGTCCACCATGGCTGGGACGGGGGCAAAAAAACCCCCAAAATTATCCCAAAATATCCCAAATTTATCCCAAAATGATCCTGGAATTGCAGAAAATCAGAAATTCCGGGGAAAAAACCCCAAAATTTCCAGGAAATTCCCACGAAATTCTGGCCAGGAACCCAAAAAAATCCCAAAATTTGGTGCCCACCAAGATCACGTCCACCATGGCTGGGATGGGGCAAAAAAACCCAAAATTATCCCAAAATATCCCAAAATATCCCAAATTTACCCCAAAATTATCCCGGAATTCCAGAAAATCAGAAATTCTGGGAAAAATCCCAAAATTCCCACGAAATTCCGGCCAGGAACCCAAAAAAACCCCAAAATTTGGTGCCCACCAAGATCACGTCCACCATGACTGGGACGGGGGCAAAAAAACCCCAAAATTATCCCAAAATATCCCAAAATTATCCCAAAATATCCCAAAATACCCGGAATTCCAGAAAATCAGAAATTCCGGGGGAAAACCCCAAAATTTCCATGAAATTCCTCAAAATTTCCCTGAAATTCCAGCCAGGAACCCAAAAAACCCAAAAATTTGGTGCCCACCACGATCACATCCACCATGGCTGGGACGGGGGCAAAAAAACCCCAAAATTATCCCAAAATTATCCCAAAATTACCCCAAAATATCCCAAAATTATCCCAAAATTCTGAACAAAATTCAGAAATTCCAGTAAAAATCCCAAAATTTCCATGAAGTTCCCCCAAAATTCCGGCCAGGACCCCAAAACCACCTCAAGCCCCACCCAGGACACCCCAAAACCTCCAGAACCTTCTCCAGAAGCTCCTCCCCTCCCTCCCAGCTGTGCCCAGGTGTGGCCCCGCCCCCTCTGGCACTGGCCCCGCCCCCCCGTGCCCCACTGACCAATCAGCACGCGGTATTTCCGTGGGTGCCGCGCGTCCTCCATGCCCGGCACCACCTTCATTCCCACAGGTGAGACCCAGGATGAAGCTCCGCCCCTCAGGATGAAGCCCCGCCCCCTTTGGCTGACTGGCCCCGCCCCCCGTGCCCCACTGACCAATCAGCACGCGGCATTTCCGTGGGTGCCGTGTGTCCTCCATGCCCGGCACCACCTTCATTCCCATAGGTGAGACCCAGGATGAAGCTCCGCCCCTCAGGATGAAGCCCCGCCCCCAGGATGAAGCCCCGCCCCCAGGAGGAAGCCCCGCCCCCTTTTCCTGACTGACCAAGCACATCCTCAATCACCGGCACCACCCTCATTCCCACAGGTGAGATGCACGTGTAAGCCCCGCCCCCAGGGTGAAGCCCCGCCCCCAGGGTGAAGCCCCGCCCCCAGGGGGAAGCCCCGCCCCCTTTGCCTGACTGACCAAGCCCATCCTCAATCACCACCTTCATTCCCACAGGTGAGACCCAGGTGTGTCCCAGGCATAAGCCCCGCCCCCTTCCCCTTACTGACCCCGCCCCCCAGGACTAAGCCCCGCCCCCCCGCGGCCCACTGACCAATCAGCATGCGGTATTTGTGGGGGTGCCGCGCGTCCTCGATGACGGGCACCACGTTCGTTCTCTTCTTGGCCACGTTGAGCAGGTCCCGGCCCGAGCGGTGCGAGAACTCCACGGCGTAGACCACGCCCTCCTGGGGGCGGGGACAACCGCGGGGTCACCACGGGTCACCCGGGGTCACCAAAGGTCATTGATGGCCACCAAAGGTCATCAATGGCCACCAAAGGTCCCCAGGGGCCACCGAAGGTCATCAATGGCCACCAAAGGTCAGCAATGGCCACCCAAGGTCAGCAATGGCCACCAAAGGTCATCAGTGTCCACCAAAGGTCATCAAGTGTCCACCAAAGGTCACCAAGGTCACCAAAGGTCATCAATGGCCACCAAAGGTCACCAATGGCCACCAAAGGTCATCAATGGCCACCCAAGGTCATCAATGGCCACCAAAGGTCAGCAATGGCCACCCAAGGTCATCAATGGCCACCGAAGGTCAGCAATGGCCACCCAAAGGTCACCTATGGCCACTGAAGGTCATCAATGGCCACCCAAGGTCAGCAATGGGCACCCAAAGGTCACCGAGGTCACCAAAGGTCACCCAAAGATCACCGAAGTCACCAAAGGTCCCCCGGGGTCACCGAGGTCACCTGCAGGTGCCAGCACCAGGAGCTCCCGGGAGCTTGGGGACACCAAACTGGGGCCACTTGGGCCAGGTGAGGCCTTGGGGCACCCCAGGAGTAACCCAGGTGTAACCTCATTGTAACCCCATTGTAACCCCATTGTAACCCCATTGTAACCCTGGTGTAACCCAGGTGTAACCCTGGTGTATCCCTGGTGTAACCCCATTGTAACCCCGGTGTATCCCTGGTGTAACCCCATTGTAACCCCGGTGTATCCCTGGTGTAACCCCAATTGTAACCCCGGTGTATCCCTGGTGTAACCCCATTGTAACCCCGGTGTATCCCTGGTGTAACCCCATTGTAACCCTGGTGTAACCCCATTGTAACCCCGGTGTAACCCCATTGTAACCCTGGTGTATACCAGATGAGTAACCCCATTCTAACCCTGTTGTATCCTCATTGTAACCCCATTGTATCCCCATTGTAACCCCGTTCTAACCCTGTTGTATCCCCATTGTGTAACCCCATTGTGTAACCCCATTGTAACCCCGCTGTATCCCCGCTGTATCCCAGGTGTGTAAACCCGTTCTAACCCTGGTGTAACCCCAGTGTAACCCCATTAAAACCCCATTGTAACCCCGGTGTAACCCTGTTGTAACCCCATTGTAACCCCAGTGTATCCCCATTGTAACCCTGTTGTAACCCCATTGTATCCCACGTGTGTAACCCCTTTATATCCCCGTTGTATCCCCATTGTAACACCTGTGTAACCCCTGTGTAACCCCATTGTAACCCCGGACTATCCCCATTGTATTGCAGGTGTGTAACCCTGTTCTAACCCCATTGTAATCCCTGTGTAACCCCGGTGTGTAACCCCATTATAACCCCATTGTAACCCCATTGTATCCCATGTGTGTAGCCCCTGTGTAACCCTGTTGTATCCCCATTGTAACCATGTTGTATCCCCATTGTAACCCCTGTGTAACCCCATTGTATCCCAGGTGTGTAACCCCTGTGTAACCCTGTTGTAACCCCGTTGTAACCCCATTACATCCCCGTTGTATCCCCTGTGTAACCCCATTGTATCCCCAGTGCCTATCCCCATTGTAATCCCTGTGTAACCCCATTGCATCCCAGGTGTGTAACCCCTGTGTAACCCCATTGTAACCCCATGGTAACACTAGTGTGTAACCCCTGTGTAACCCCATTGTATCCCTGGTGTGTACCCCCGTAGTAACCCCGTAGTAACCCTGTAGTATCCCCGTAGTAGCCGTACCTGCCCCACGATGTCGGACACGTGGCTCACGGTGGTGCCCGAGGCCGCCCCCAGGTACAGAACCCGCGCCCCCCGGCCGGATGTGGATGCGGTCGATGCCCCCCAGGATGGCGGCGGCCAGCTTGGAGCGGAACGGGTTCCAGGCACGGTACTCGATGGAGCTGTCACCATCCTGAACCAGTACAAACCAGTACAAACCAGTTAGAACCAGTATAAACCAGTATAGACCAGTATATATCCCTATAAACCAGTATGGACTGGTATAACCAGTATAACCCAGCTTGGAGCGGAACGGGTTCCAGGCACGGTACTCGATGGAGCCGTCACCATCCTGAACCAGTAAAAACCAGTATAGACCAGTTAGAACCAGTATAGATCCATATAAACCAGTGTATATCCCTATTTATCCCTATAAACCACTGTGGACCAGTATAACCCAGTTTGGAGCGGAACGGGTTCCAGGCATGGTACTCGATGGAGCTGTCACCATCCTGAACCAGTAAAAACCAGTATAGACCAGTTAGAACCAGTATAAACCAGTATAGACCAGTATATATCCCTATATATCCCTATAAACCAGTATAGACTGGTGTAACCAGTATAACCCAGTTTGGAGCGGAACGGGTTCCAGGCACGGTACTCGATGGAGCCGTCACCCTCCTGAACCAGTATAAACCAGTATAGACCAGTTAGAACCAGTATAAACCAGTATAGATCCATACATATCCCTATATATCCCTATAAACCAGTATAAACCAGTATGGACTGGTATAACCAGTATAACCCAGCTTGGAGCGGAACGGGTTCCAGGCACGGTACTCGATGGAGCTGTCACCATCCTGAACCAGTAAAAACCAGTACAAACCAGTTAGAACCAGTACAGACCAGTATAGATCCATACATATCCCTATATATCCCTATAAACCAGTATAAACCAGTATGGACTGGTGTAACCAGTATAACCCAGCTTGGAGCGGAACGGGTTCCAGGCTCAGTACTCGATGGAGCCGTCACCATCCTGAACCAGTAAAAACCAGTATAGACCAGTTAGAACCAGTATAGATCCATATAAACCAGTGTATATCCCTATATATCCCTATAAACCACTATGGACCAGTATAACCCAGTTTGGAGCGGAACGGGTTCCAGGCACGGTACTCGATGGAGCCATCACCATCCTGAACCAGTATAAACCAGTATAGACCAGTTAGAACCAGTATAGATCCATATAAACCAGTGTATATCCCTATTTATCCCTATAAACCACTGTGGACCAGTATAACCCAGCTTGGAGCGGAACAGGTTCCAGGCACGGTACTCGATGGAGCTGTCACCATCCTGAACCAGTAAAAACCAGTATAGACCAGTCAGAACCAGTATAGATCCATATAAACCAGTGTATATCCCTATTTATCCCTATAAACCACTATGGACCAGTATAACCCAGTTTGGAGCGGAACGGGTTCCAGGCACGGTACTCGATGGAGCTGTCACCATCCTGAACCAGTAAAAACCAGTATAGACCAGTTAGAACCAGTACAGACCAGTATAGACCAGTATATATCCCTATAAACCAGTATAGACTGGTGTAACCAGTATAACCCAGTTTGGAGCGGAACGGGTTCCAGGCACGGTACTCGATGGAGCCGTCACCCTCCTGAACCAGTAAAAACCAGTATAGACCAGTTAGAACCAGTACAGATCCATATAAACCAGTGTATATCCCTATAAACCACTGTGGACCAGTATAACCCAGTTTGGAGCGGAACGGGTTCCAGGCACGGTACTCGATGGAGCCGTCACCATCCTGAACCAGTATAAACCAGTATAGACCAGTTAGAACCAGTATAAACCAGTATAGACCAGTATATATCCCTATAAACCAGTATGGACTGGTATAACCAGTATAACCCAGCTTGGAGCGGAACGGGTTCCAGGCACGGTACTCGATGGAGCCGTCACCCTCCTGAACCAGTAAAAACCAGTATAGACCAGTTAGAACCAGTATAGATCCATATAAACCAGTGTATATCCCTATAAACCACTATGGACCAGTATAACCCAGTTTGGAGCGGAACGGGTTCCAGGCACGGTACTCGACCGAGACATCGCCATCCTGAACCAGTATAGACCAGTATAGACCAGTTAGAACCAGTACAGACCAGTATACACCAGTAGAAACCAGTTAGAACCAGTATAGATCCATATAAACCAGTGTATATCCCTATAAACCACTATGGACCAGTATAACCCAGTTTGGAGCGGAACGGGTTCCAGGCACGGTACTCGACTGAGACATCGCCATCCTGAACCAGTATAAACCAGTACAAACCAGTTAGAACCAGTACAAATCCCTAGATATGCCTACAAGCCACTATAAACCAGTATGAACTGGTATAAACCAGTATGGACCAGTATAAACCAGTGTGGACTGGTATGAACCAGTACGGACCAGTACAACCAGTATGGACCAGTACAACCGGTATGGAGCAGTATGGAGCAGTATGGACCAGTACGAACCAGTCCATCCCAGTCCCACTCTCAGTGCTCCCAGTATAACCCAGTCTATCCCAGTCTATTCCAGTTCCATCCCAGTCCCTCCCAGTTTGTCCCAGTCCCTCCCAGTTTGTCCCAGTTTATCCCAGTCTGTCCCAGTCCCTCCCAGTCCATCCCAGTCTATCCCAGTCCCGTTCCCAGTACCCCCAATCCCACTCCCAGTACTCCCAGTATAACCCAGTTTGTCCCAGTCCATCCCAGTTTATCCCAGTCCGTCCCATTTATCCCAGTCCGTCCCATTTATCCCAGTCTCTCCCAGTCCCTCCCAGTTTGTCCCAGTTGGGTTTATCTCAGTCCCAGTCCCTCCCAGTCTCTCCCAGTCCCTCCCAGTATATCCCAGTTCCATCCCAGTCCCTCCCAGTTTGTCCCAGTCCATCCCAGTCCCTCCCAGTCCCTCCCCGTATATCCCAGTCCCTCCCAGTTTGTCCCAGTTTATCCCAGTCCATTCCAGTTTATCCCAGTCCCTCCCATTTATCCCAGTCTCTCCCAGTCCCTCCCAGTCCCTCCCAATCCCTCCCAGTTTGTCCCAGTTGGGTTTATCTCAGTCCCAGTCCCTCCCAGTTTGTCCCAGTTGGGTTTATCTCAGTCCCAGTCCCTCCCAGTCCCTCCCAGTCCCTCCCAGTTTGTCCCAGTTGGGTTTATCTCAGTCCCAGTCCCTCCCAGTCCATCCCAGTCTCTCCCAGTCCCTCCCAGTTTGTCCCAGTTGGGTTTATCTCAGTCCCAGTCCCTCCCAGTCCCTCCCAGTCCCTCCCAGTATATCCCAGTTCCATCCCAGTCCCTCCCAGTCCATCCCAGTCCCTCCCAGTCCCTCCCAGTCTGTCCCAGTCCCTCCCAGTCTGTCCCAGTTGGGTTTATCTCAGTCCCAGTCCCTCCCAGTTTGTCCCAGTTGGGTTTATCTCAGTCCCAGTCCCTCCCAGTTTGTCCCAGTTGGGTTTATCTCAGTCCCAGTCCATCCCAGTATATCCCAGTATGCCCCAGTCCGTCCGTACCTCCACGCTGATCCGTTTCTCTCCGTACACCGACTCTCCCGGCACCAGGTTCCGCGTCACCAACGCGTCCTCACGGCCCCGGCAAATGAACACACCTGGGATACTCGGGGGTTACTCAGGGGATACTCGGGGGTTACTCAGGGGATACTCGGGGGTTACTCGGGGGTTACTCAGGGGTTACTCAGGGGATACTCGGGGGTTACTCAGGGGATACTCAGGGGATACTCGGGGGTTACTCAGGGGATACTCGGGGGTTACTCAGGGGATACTCAGGGGGTTACTCAGGGGATACTCGGGGGTTACTCGGGGGATACTCGGAGGTTACTCGGGGATACTCGGGGGTTACTCAGGGGATACTCGGAGGTTACTCAGGGGATACTCAGGGGTTACACCTGGGATACGCCTGGGATACACCTGGGATACACCTGAGATACACCTGAGATACACCTGGGTTACACCTGGGATACACCTGAGTTACACCTGAGCTACACCTGAGTTACACCTGAGATACACCTGGGATACACCTGGGACCCTCAGCTGCTCCACAGTCCCATCCCCAGTCCCTCCCAGTATAACCCAGTATAACCCAGTATAACCCAGCATCCCCAGTGTCCCTCCCAGTATGAACCAACATATCCCAGCTCCCTCCCAGTATAAACCAGTATCCCCAGTCCCTCCCAGTATAGACCAGTATCCCCAGTTACCTTCCCAGTCCATCCCAGTGCATCCCAGTTCCCTCCCAGTCCCTCCCAGTATCCCCAGCTCCCCTCCCAGTCCCTCCCAGTCCCAGTATAAACCAGTCCATCCCAGTTGCCCTCGTGCCGGTGCGGCTCCACCCTCCCAGTCCCTCCCAGTATAAACCAGTATCCCCAGTTCCCTCTCAGTATCCCCAGCTCCCCTCCCAGTTCCCATCCCAGTCCCCTCCCAGTATAAACCAGTCCCTCCCAGTTCCCATCCCAGTCCCTCCCAGTATCCCCAGTCCCCCCCAGTCCATCTCAGTATCCCCAGCTCCCCTCCCAGTCCCTCCCAGTATAAACCAGTTTATCCCAGTTACCCTCATGCCGGTGCGGCTCCACCGTCACTTTTTTCCCGCCTTTGAAGCCCCCGCGGGCCCCGCCCCTGGCTCCGCCCCCTCGGCCTCGGCCACGCCCCCGGGGGCCTCCTCTGGCTCCGCCTCCTCCTCTGGCTCCGCCCCCTCCGCGGGCCACGCCCCCTCCGCGGGGCGTGAAACCGGAACCTGTGGGGGGAAACTGGGTTATACTGGGATATACTGGGAGGGGAACTGGGGATGCTGGTTTGTACTGGGAGGGACTGGGATGAACTGGGAAGGGAACTGGGTTATACTGGGATATACTGGGAGGGACTGGGTTATACTGGGATGTAGTGGGATATACTGGGAGGGGAACTGGGGATGCTGGTTTGTACTGGGAGGGACTGGGAGAGGAACTGGGAGAGACTGGGATGTACTGGGAGGGGAACTGGGTTATACTGGGATAGACTGGGAGAGACACTAGGGATACTGGGATATACTGGGAGGGGAACTGGGGGAACTGGGTTATACTGGGAGGGACTCGGAGGGACACTGGGGGTACTGGGAGGGGAACTGGGTTATACTGGGATATACTGGGAGGGACACTAGGGATACTGGGACATACTGGGAGGGGAACTGGGTTATACTGGGATGTACTCGGAGGGACTGGGAGGGGAACTGGGGATACTGGGAGAGATTGAAAGGGGAACTGGGTTATACTGGGATGTACTGGGAGGGGAACTGGGTTATACTGGGATGTACTGGGAGAGGAACTGGAGAAACTGGAAGGCACTGGGAGGGAACTTGGTTATACTGGTTTATACTGGGATATACTGGGAGGGGAACTGGGGATACTGGGATATACTGGGAGGGACGCTGGGATTACCGGCTTATACTGGTCCATACTGGTTTTTACTGGTTTATACTGGGACTCACCTCTGCCTCGGAAGCCGCCGCGTCCACCCCGGGGGCTGAAACCTGTGGGGAAACTGGTCAGACTGGGATATACTGGGATATACTGGGATGTACTGGGATGGACTGGGAGGGGAACTGGGATGTACTGGGTTATACTGGGTTATACTGGGAGGGACTGGGAGAGGCCCTGCAGGCTCCCAGTGCTCCCAATGTGGCTGCAACACCTCCCCCAGTCCCTCCCAGTATAGACCAGTATAACCCAGTATATCCCAGTTACCGCCAAAACGCTCGCAGTTGCCTCCCAGTTCATCCCAGTTCCCTCCCAGTTCATCCCAGTACATCCCAGTTCCCCCCAATCCCCTCCCAGTCCATCCCAATTCATCCCAGTCCTTCCCAGTTTGTCCCAGTTCCCATCCCAGTTCCCCCCAGTCCATCCCAGTCCCCTCCCAGTATATCCCAGTCTCCCCCCAGTATATCCCAGTCCCCTCCAAATCCTCTCCCAGACTCTCCCAGTTTATCCCAGCTCCCTCCAAATCCCTTCCCAGTCAATCCCAGTCCCCCCAACCTCCCCGAGTCTCTCCCAGTCCCTCCCAGTTTGTTCCAGTTTGTCCCAGTTTATCCCAGTCCCCCCCAGTTCCCACCCGGCCTCATCGCGCCGCTTTTCTCCACGCGTGGCCCGCGCGCCTCCGCCGGAACCGGAAATGACGACACAAACACAGCGACCTCCCAGGTCCGGGCATGCGCACTCCGCTCCCGACGCTCAAATCCCGCCCACTTCCGGGCAGAAGTTCCCTCAGAGCTCCTCAAGGTGGGTCGTGAGGGGATTTTGAGGTAAAAAATGGGGATTTTGGGACAAAAATGGGGGTTTGGGGTCTAAACCGGTGATTTTGGGATGAAAAATGGGGATTTGAGGGCTCTAACGGGTTTTTTTTTCGGCGGCTCGCGGCGTTTTGGCGCCGTTTCGGGGCAGTTCCGGAGGACTCGCGGGTGGGGCTCGCCGCCATTTTTCCTCCGGGAGGAGACGCTCCGGCCCGAAACCGGCTCTCGGTGGTCTTTCGTGACGTCATTTCCGGCGACTCTCCGTCGCTTCCGGAGTGACTCGTTGGTTCCGGCCGGTGGCGAGCGAGGGTGAAAGTGACTTTGAGAGCTGGGACGTACTGGGAGAACTGGGATGGACTGGGAGCGACTGGGAGCGACTGGGAGCGCTGGGGAGGCTACTGGGAGCGACTGGGATGGACTGGGAGCGACTGGGATGGACTGGGAGAGACTGGGAGAGACTGGGGGGGCTGGGAGGGTCGTGAGGGGAGCGCTGAGGGCGGTGAGGGCCGAACTGGGAGGGACTGGGGGGAACTGGGAGCACTGGGATGAACTGGGAGGGGTCTGAGGGGTTACTGGTTTGAACTGGGAGGGACTGGGATGGACTGGGAGCACTGGGAGGAGTCTGGGGGGGGTTACTGGGAGGGACTGGGATGAACTGGGAGAGGTTTGGGGGTTACTGGTTTGAACTGGGAGGGAACTGGGATGGACTAGGAGGGGTCTGGGGGTTACTGGGAAGGAACTGGTTTGAACTGGTTTGTACTGGGAGCACTGGGAGGGCAGGAATTAAGGAGCTGCTCATTTGCATAATGAATGAGCTTCGTTAGTTCCGCTCGCAGTTCATTCCCTTATTTGGCATTGCTGGGTGGGGTTAATTAATATTAATTAATAACTAACGAGCTAATTAATTAGCTGGACTTGTAGTTAATTACTGGGTGTTAATCGATCTGCTAACTAATTAATTACTGCTAATTAGCATCCTTAATGAGCTTCCAGTCTCTGGAATGATTTCATTTCTCTTTTATTCCCTTATTTGGCATTGTGGGGCGGGATTACTTAATAATTAATAATTAATGAGCTAATTAGCAGGCTAGCTTGGCAGTTAATTAACTAGATCCTAGTCAGCTTATTGACTAGTTAGTCAGCATTTAATTAGCATAATTAATGAGTTTTTCATCTGCTGCCTTCGCTTCTGTTTTATTCCATTATTTAGTATTGCAGGCTGTGATTAATTAATACTTAATGTGCTAATTAGCAGGCTGTGTTAATCATTAATTAACTAGGTTCAAACCAGTTACTTGGTTAATTAACCAGCTGTTAATTACAATGATTAATCATTAATCATTTCCCAATCTGTCCCTGTTTCTACTTAATTTCTTTATTTTTCATTATTAGCTGACATTAATTAGTAATTAATAAGACAATTAAGAGACTAGGTTAATCATTAATTAATTAGGTTCTGACCAGTTGTTTAGCTAATTAATTAGCTGTTAATTATAATCATTAATGGCTTCTTAATGTGCTTCTATTTGTGCTTAATTAATGTTTTATTATTAGGTGGCATTAATTATTAATTAATGAGCTAATTAACAGGCTAGACTGAGTTAATTAACTAACAACTGCTGATAATAATTAGCTAATAAGTATTGTTAGTTAATGAGGACTGATAATTAATTCAATAGTAAAGGGGCACTAATTAATTAATTAATTAGCTGCTAATTAGCATAATTGGGATGTTTTTAAATTTCTTTTCTTCCTGATTCCACTTCCCACATTTCTCCTGCTGGGTTGGAATTGATTAATAATTAATGAGCTAATTAACAGCCCGTTTGACCATCAGCTAAGTAGGTTCCAATTATTTATTTAGCTAATTAATTAGCTGCTAATTACCTTAATCAACAACATTTCCCCCTTCCAAACTCTGATGCAAAGGTTGAAAATTTCCATTTTTTTCCCTTTTTTTTTCAGCAATTAATGCTCCTTGCCCCCAATTAACCCCCTCAGGCCGCTAATGAAGGGCCCCTGGAAGGTGATTAACGAGCGCGGGTGTTAATTAAGCTCTCTTAATTATGCTAATTAGCCATGGCAGAGGACATCAAGGTCAAGCTGCGCCGCTACAAAACGGCTCCGTTCGACAGCCGCTTCCCCAACCAGAACCAGACCCGCAACTGCTGGCAGAACTACCTGGGTACGGCCCCGAAACCGCCCAGATTCACCCCGAAAATCACCCGGGGAACCCCGAAAATCAACCGGGGAACCCCGAAAATCAACCGGGGAACCCCGAAAATCGACCGGGGAACCCCGAAATAACAAAAATCCGAAAATCCCCGTGAAAATCCCCCAAAAAATGCCATAAAAATGGCCCAAAAATGGCCCAAAAATGCCCTAAAAATGGCCCCAAAAAGGCCCCAAAAATGGGCCCCAAAATGGCCCCAAAAAAACCCCAAAATGGCCCCAAAAATGGCCCCCAAAACCCCCCAAAATGGCCCCAAAAATGGCCCAAAAATGGCCCCAAAAATGGCCCCAAAACCCCTAAAAAACCCCCCAAAAATTGCCCCCAAAAATGCCCCTAAAATGGCCCCAAAATGGCCCCAAAAATGGCCCTAAAACCCCTAAAAAACCCCCCAAAATGGCCCAAAAGCTCCCAAAATGGCCCCAAAACCAACAAAAATGGCCCCACAAATGCCCCCAAAATGGCCCCCAAAACCCCCCAAAATGGCCCCACAAATGGCCCCAAAATGGCCCCCAAAACCCCCCAAAATGGCCCCCAAAACCCCCAAAAATGGCCCCCAAAATGGCCCCCAAAACCCCCAAAAATGGCCCCAAAATGGCCCCCAAAACCCCCAAAATTTGCCCCAAAAATGGCCCCAAAATGGCCCCAAAAACCCCCCAAAATGGCGCCCAAAACCCCCAAAAATGGCCCCAAAAATGGCCCCAAAACCCCTAAAAAAGCCCCCAAAATGGCCCCAAAACCAACAAAAATGGCCCCAAAATGGCTCCAAAACCCCCAAAAATGGCCCCAAAAATGCCCCAAAAATGGCCCCAAAACCCCTAAAAAAGCCCCCAAAATGGCCCCAAAACCAACAAAAATATCCCCAAAAATGGCCCCAAAATGCCCCAAAAATGGCCCCCAAAACCCCCTAAAATTGCCCCAAAATGGCCCCCAAAACCCCCAAAATGGCCCCAAAATGGCCCCAAAAATGGCCCCAAAAACCCCAAAAAAGCCCCCAAAATGGACCCCAAAACCCCCCAAAATGGCCCCAAAACCAACAAAAATGGCCCCAAAAATGGCCCCCAAAACCCCCAAAAATGGCCCCAAAATGGCCCCAAAAACCCCCCAAAATGGCCCCCAAAATGGCCCCCAAAACCCCCAAAATTGGCCCCAAAATGGCTCCAAAAACCCCCCCAAAATGGCCCCAAAAATGGCCCCCAAAACCCCCAAAATGGGCCCCAAAATGGCCCCAAAAACCCCCCAAAATGGCCCCAAAACCCCCAAAAATGGCCCCAAAAATGCCCCAAAAATGGCCCCAAAAATGGCCCCAAAACCCCTAAAAAAACCCCCAAAATGGCCTAAAAATGGCCCCAAAAAGGCCCCAAAAATGGGCCCCAAAATCCCCAAAAATGACCCCAAAATGGCCCCAAAAATGCCCCAAAAATGGCCCCAAAAATGGCCCCAAAAATGGCCCCAAAACCCCTAAAAAACCCCCCAAAATGGCCCAAAAAAGCTCCCAAAATGGCCCCAAAACCAACAAAAATGGCCCCAAAATGGCCCCCAAAACCCCCCAAAATGGCCCCAAAAATGGCCCCAAAACCCCTAAAAAACCCCCCAAAATGGCCCAAAAAAGCTCCCAAAATGGCCCCAAAACCCCCAAAAATGGCCCCAAAAATGGCCTCAAAAACCCCCCAAAATGGCCCCAAAAACCCCCCAAAATGGCCCCAAAAATGCCCCAAAAATGCCTCAAAACCCCAAAAATGCCCCAAAAATGGCCCCAAAAATGGCCCCAAAACCCCTAAAAAAACCCCCAAAATGGCCCAAAAAAGCTCCCAAATTGGCCCCAAAACCAACAAAAATGGCCCCAAAAATGCCCCCAAAATGCCCCAAAAATGGCCCCAAAAATGCCCCAAAAATGCCTCAAAACCCCAAAAATGGCCCCAAAATGGCCAAAAAAATGTCCCAAAAATGCCCACAAAATGCCCCAAAAATGGCCCCAAAAATGGCCCCAAAATGGCCCCAAAAACCCCCCAAAATAGCCCCAATAATGCCCCAAAACCCCCCAAAAATGGCCCCAAAATGGCCCCAAAAACCCCCCAAAATGGCCCCAAAAATGGCCCCCAAAACCCCCAAAAATGGCCCCAAAAATGCCCCAAAAATGGCCCCAAAACCCCTAAAAAAGCCCCCAAAATGGCCCCAAAACCAACAAAAATGGCCCCAAAATGGCTCCAACACCCCCAAAAATGGCCCCAAAATGGCCCCAAAAATGGCCCCAAAAATCCCCGTGAAAATCCCCCAAAAAATGCCCCAAAAATGGCCCAAAAATGACCCCCAAAATGGCCCCAAAAATGCCCCAAAACCCCCAAAAATGGCCCCAAAAATGCCCACAAAATGCCTCAAAACCCCAAAAATGGCCCCAAAATGGCCAAAAAAATGGCCCCAAAAATGCCCACAAAATGCCCACAAAATGCCCCAAAAATGCCCCCAAAATGTCCCCAAAATGTCCCCAAAATGCCCCAAAAATGCCCAAATTTGGGGTTTTTACTCCCCGCTCCGGCCGCTCACTGTCCCCCATGTCCCCTCAATGTCTCTGATGTCCCTAAAATGTCCCCAAATGTCCTCAATGTCCCCAATCCCCCGCTGTCCCCTCAGTGTCCCCAATGTCCCTGATCCCTCAGTGTCCCCAATGTCTCCGATGTCCCCAATGTCCCCTCAGTGTCCCCAATGTCCCCATTGTTCTCTCAATGTCCCCAATGTCCCCATTGTCCCCAATGTCCCCTATCCCCCAATGTCCTCAGTGTCCCCAATGTCCCCTCAGTGTCCCCAATGTCCCTGATCCCTCAGTGTCCCCAATGTCCCCAATGTCCCCTCAGTGTCCCCAATGTCCCCATTGTTCTCTCAATGTCCCCAATGTCCCCAATGTCCCCTCAGTGTCCCCAATGTCCCTGATCCCTCAGTGTCCCCAATGTCCCCAATGTCCCCTCAGTGTCCCCAATGTCCCCAACTCCCAATGTCCCCAATGTCCCCAATCCCCTGCTGTCCCAAATGTCCCCAATGTCCCCTCAGTGTCCCCCATGTCCCCAATCCCCCCGATGTCCCCAATGTCCCCATTGTCCCCAGTGTCCCCATTGATGTCCCCACTGGTGTCCCCACTGATGTCCCCATTGGTGTCCCCAGATTTCCAGCGGTGCCAGCGCGCCATGGACGCCCGCGGCGCCGATGCCACCCCGTGCCAGTGGTACTTCCGTGTCTACAAGTCCCTGTGCCCCACCTCGTGGGTGAGTGACGTCCCCAAACGTCCCCAAATGTCACCAACCCCTCCAATGTCCCCAACGTCCCCAACCCCCAGTGTCCCCAAATGGCCCCAAGGGGCCCCCATAGTCCCCGATCCCACCAATGTCCCCAAGGGTCCCAATGTCCCTCCAATGTCCCCAAGTGTCACCAAAGGGTCCCCAAGGGGGCCCCAATAGTCCCCAGTGCCACCAATGTCCCCAAATGTCCCCAGTTCCCCTCAATGTCCCCAAGGTGTCCCCAAGGTGTCTCAGCTACCGGGGGAGTGCTGGCCCCAAATGTCCCCAAAAAAACGTCCCCAAATGTCCCCAATGTCCCCAATGTCCCCAAGCCACCAAATGTCTCCAGCCCCCCCAATGTCCCCCATGTCCCCAAATGTCCCAAACCCCTCACTGTCCCCAAATGTCCCCCAATGTCCCCCAATGTCACAAAGCCACCAAATGTCCCCAACCCTCCCCAATGTCCCCAATATCCCAAACCCCTCACTGTCCCCAAATGTCCCCAATGCCCCAATGTCCCCATTAATGTCCCCAGTGTCCCCAAATGTCTCCAATCCCCTCAAAGTCCCCAACGCCCCCAAACCTCCCCAATGTCCCCAGTGTCCCCAAATGGTGTCCCCTATGTCCCCAAATCCCCCAGTGTCCCCAAATGTCCCCAACCCCTCAATGTCCCCAATGTCCCCAATGTCCCCAAACCCCCAAATGTCCCCAACCCTCCCCAATGTCCCCAATGTCCCCAAATGTCCCCAATGTCTCCAATCCCCCCAATGTCCCCAAATGTCCCCAATGTCCTCAATGTCCCAAATCCCCCAAATGTCCCCAATGTCCCCAACCCCCGCAATGTCCCCAGCCCTCCCCAGTGTCCCCAATGTCTCCAATCCCCCCCATGTCCCCAAATGTCCCCAATGTCCTCAATGTCCCAAATCCCCCAAATGTCCCCAGTGTCCCCAACCCCAGCAGTGTCCCCAGTGTCCCCTGTGTCCCCAAATCCCCCAGTGTCCCCAAACGTCCCCAAATGTCCCCAACCCCTCAATGTCCCCCAATGTCCCCAAACCCCCAAATGTCCCCAACCCTCCCCAGTGTCCCCAGTGTCCCCAAATGTCCCCAATGTCCCCAAATGTCCCCAATGTCCTCAATGTCCCCAAACCCCCAAATGTCCCCAACCCCCTCAATGTCCCCTATGTCCCCTATGTCCCCAAATCCCCCAGTGTCCCCAAACGTCCCGAAATGTCCCCGACCCCTCAATGTCCCCCAATGTCCCAAAGCCACCAAATGTCCCCAACCCTCCCCAATTCCCCAAATGTCCCCAACCCTCCCCAGTGTCCCCTATGTCCCCAAATCCCTCAGTGTCCCCAAATGTCCCCAATGTCCTCAATGTCCCCAATGTCCCCAAACCCCCAAATGTCCCCAACCCTCCCCAATGTCCCCAAATGTCCCCAACCCTCCCCAATGTCCCCAATGTCCCCAAATCCCCCAGTGTCCCCAAACGTCCCCCAATGTCCCCAATGTCCCCAGGTGACGGCGTGGGACGAGGCCCGTGAGGAGGGCACCTTCCCCGGCAAGATCTGAGCTGTCCCCAGGCCCCGGTGACACCGGGGACGCGCCCGGGGCGGGGGAGGTGACACCGCGGGGGGGGGGGAGGGGACGCGCGGTGGCGCCGCCAATAAAGGGTTAAAAACTGGGCCCGGCCTCGGCTCTGGGGACAGCTTGGGGACAGCTTGGGGACAGCTTGGGGACAACTTGGGGACAACTTGGGGGCGTCTGGGGACAACTTGGGGACAACTTGGGGACATCTGGGGACAACTTGGGGACAACTTGGGGGCGTCTGGGGACAACTTGGGGACAACTTGGGGGCATTTGGGGACAACTTGGGGACAATTTGGGGACCTCTGGGGACAACTTGGGGGCATTTGGGGACAACTTGGGGACAGCTTGGGGACAACTTGGGGACAACTTGGGGGCGTCTGGGGACAACTTGGGGACAGCTTGGGGACAACTTGGGGACAACTTGGGGGCAACTTGGGGACCTCTGGGGACAACTTGGGGGCGTCTGGGGACAACTTGGGGACAACTTGGGGACAACTTGGGGACGTCTGGGGACAACTTGGGGGCATTTGGGGACAACTTGGGGACAACTTGGGGACCTCTGGGGACAACTTGGGGGCAACTTGGGGACAACTTGGGGACAACTTGGGGGCATTTGGGGACCTCTGGGGACAACTTGGGGGCATCTGGGGACAGTTTGGGGACAGTTTGGGGACAACTTGGGGGCATTTGGGGACAGTTTGGGGACAGTTTGGGGACATTTGGGGGTGTTTAGGGACAATTTCGGGACAACTTGGGAGTGTTTGGGGACAACTTGGGGGCGTCTGGGGACAGTTTGGGAACAATCTGGGGACAATCTGGGGACGGTTGGGGTGTTTGGGGACAATTTGGGGACATTTAGGGACAATTTGGGGACATTTTGAGAGTGTTTGGGGACAATTTGGGGACTTTTGGGGGACAATTTGGGGGAGTTTGGGGACAGTTTGGAAACAATTTGGGGACAATCTGGGGACAGTTGGGGTGTTTGGGGACAATTTGGGGACATTTAGGGACAATTTGGGGGCGTTTAGGGATGGTTGGGGGTTTTGAGGACATTTGGGGCGGTTTGGGGACATTTGGGGACATTTAGGGACAGCGGAATTCAGCACTTTCGGGACCCTCTGGGGTTATTCAGGACCCCCCAGTGTCACCTGGGACCCTCCCAGTCCCTCCCAGTCCCTCCCAGTTTGATCCCAGTGCCCTCCCAGTCCCTCCCAGTTCCCTCCCAGTTTGATCCCAGTCCATCCCAGTTCCCTCCCAGTTTGATCCCAGTCCCTCCCAGTCCCTCCCAGTTCCCTCCCAGTTTGATCCCAGTTCATCCCAGTCCCTCCCAGTCCCTCCCAGTCCATCCCAGTTCCCTCCCAGTCCCTCCCAGTTCGATCCCAGTTCATCCCAGTCCATCCCAGTTCCCTCCCAGTCCATCCCAGTCCCTCCCAGTGCCCTCCCAGTGCCTCCCAGTCCCTCCCAGTCCCTCCCAGTCCCTCCCAGTGCCCTCCCAATGCCTCCCAGTGCCCTCCCAGTCCCTCCCAGTCCCTCCCAGTTGACACCAGTGACCCCCAGGTGACACCAGTGCCTTTATTGTGCCCAGTTTCCCCCAGTTTAGGGCCCGAGGGGGACCCCCGGGAGCGGCCCCAGTGCTCCCAGTGCCCCTCCCAGTCCTCCCAGTGCCCCCAGTGGAGCTCCCAGTGCTCCCAGTGGCCCCCCCGCGACTCCTCCCAGTGCTCCCAGTGGAGCTCCCAGTGCCCCTCCCAGTCCTCCCAGTCCTCCCAGTCCTCCCAGTCCTCCCAGTGCTCCCAGTGGAGCTCCCAGTGCTCCCAGTGGAGCTCCCAGTCCTCCCAGTGCTCCCAGTGGTTCCAGCAGGCGACCTGGGGGGAGGGGGGGGACAATATGGGGTGGGGGGTCACTGGTTATGGCCATCGTGGTGGCCTTCGTCACGTCATCGTCATCGTCATCCCGTCATCATCTTCATCATCGTCATCATCATCCCGCCACCATCGTCGTCTTCGTCCCACCGCCCCATCATCATCTTCATCATCCCATCATCATCATCCCATCATCTTCATCATCACCATCATCATCTTCATCATCCCACCCCCATCATCTTCATCCCACCACCCCATCATCATCTTCATCATCTTCATCATCCCACCACCATCATCTTCATCCCACCACCCCATCATCGTCATCACTGTAATCTTTGTTCCACCACCCCGTCATCATCATCATCTTCATCCCACAATCACCATCCCACCACCATCACCATCATCATCATCATCATCATCATCATCCCACCACCATCACCACCATCATCATCATCATCACCATCCCACCACCATCATCATCATCATCACCATCATCATCATCATCATCCCGCCACCATCACCACCACCATCATCATCATCATCATCCCACCACCATCATCATCATCACCATCATTCCACCATCATCATCATCCTGCTGCTACCACTGCCACCAGCATCGTCTTCCTCGTCTTCATCCCACCACCCCACCGTCATCATTGTCATCGTCATCATCATCATCCCACCACCACCATCATCTTCATCATCTTCATCCCACCACCCCGTCATCATCGTCATCATCCCACAATCACCATCCCACCACCATCACCATCATCATCATCATCATCCCACAATCACCATCCCACCACCATCACCATCATCATCATCATCACCATCCCACCACCATCATCATCCTGCCACCATCACTGCCACCAGCATCGTCTTCATCGTCTTCATCCCACCACCCCATCATCATCATCATCATCATCATCATCATCATTCCACCACCACCATCTTCATCCCACCATCATTATCATCATCATTCCACCACCATCATCATCATCATCCCATCATCATCATCATCATCATCATCATCATCATCATCCCATCATCACCATCATCATCATCCCACCGCCACCATCTTCATCCCACCATCATTATCATCATCATTCCACCACCATCATCATCATCATCCCATCACCACCATCACCCCACGACCACCATCATCATCCCATCATCATCATCATCCCACCACCATCATCATCATCCCACCATCATCATCATCATCATCATCATCCCACCACCATCATCCCACCATCACCATCATCATCATCATCATTGTCCCACCATCCTCCTCCTCCCGCCCTTCCTCCCCCCTGCCCCTCCTCCTCCTCCTCACCTGTGTGCAGGTCCCGGGGGGGCCGGGGGGGGGCGGCGCCGGGGGCCGGGGGACGCCGGGGGGCTGTGGGGGAGGGGACAGCGCGGGGTCACCGCGGGGTCACCGCGGGGTCACAGAGGTCATGGATGGACACTGGGGTGGACACAAAGGTCATGGATGGACACAGAGGTCATGGATGGACACTGGGATGGACACAAAGGTCATGGATGGACACTGGGATGGACATGAGAAGGTCACAAATGGACACAAAGGTCATGGGTGGACATGAGAAGGTCACGAGTGGACACAGAGGTCATGGATGGACACTGGGATGGACACAAAGGTCATGGGTGGACACTGGGATGGACATGAGAAGGTCAAGGATGGACACAGAGGTCATGGGTGGACATGAGAAGGTCAAGGATGGACACAAAGGTCATGGATGGACACTGGGATGGACATGAGAAGGTCACAAGTGGACACAGAGGTCATGGATGGACACTGGGATGGACACAAAGGTCATGGGTGGACACTGGGGTGGACACAAAGGTCATGGATGGACACTGGGATGGACACAGAGGTCATGGACACGAGAAGGTCACAAATGGACACAAAGGTCATGGGTGGACATGAGAAGGTCACGAGTGGACACAGAGGTCATGGATGGACACAGAGGTCATGGGTGGACACTGGGATGGACACAAAGATCATGGATGGACACTGGGATGGACATGAGAAGGTCAAGGATGGACACAAAGGTCATGGATGGACACTGGGGTGGACACAAAGGTCATGGGTGGACACTGGGATGGACACAAAGGTCATGGACACGAGAAGGTCACAAATGGACACAAAGGTCATGGGTGGACATGAGAAGGTCACAAGTGGACACAGAGGTCATGGATGGACACTGGGATGGACACAAAGGTCATGGATGGACACAGAGGTCATGGGTGGACACTGGGATGGACACAGAGGTCATGGATGGACACAGAGGTCATGGGTGGACACTGGGATGGACACAGAGGTCATGGATGGACACTGGGGTGGACACAAAGGTCATGGATGGACACTGGGATGGACATGAGAAGGTCACAAATGGACACAGAGGTCAAGGATGGACACAGGGATGGACACAGAGGTCATGGGTGGACATGAGAAGGTCACAAAGGTCATGGGTGGACACGAGAAGGTCACAGAGGTCAAAGGTCACATCGAGGCCCGTGAAGGCCCCGCCGCCCCCACCCCCTGTCCCTGTCCCTGCCCCGTGTCCACTCACGGCAGCGGCCCTGGGGACACAGCCCGGGGGGCTCGCGGTCACTCCTGGTGTCCTTGTGGTCACTGCGGTCACTCCCGGTGTCCCCGTGGTCACCGCGGTCACTCCTGGTGTCGCCTTGGTCACTCCTGGTGTCCTTGTGGTCACTCTTCGTGTCCTCGAGGTCACTGCGGTCACTCCCGGTGTCCCCTTGGTCACTCCTGGTGTCCCTGTGGTCACTCCTGGTGTCCCTGTGGTCACTCCCATGGTCACTCCTGGTGTCCCCTTGGTCACTCCTGGTGTCCCTGTGGTCACTCCCATGGTCACTCCTGGTGTCCCCGTGGTCACTCCTGGTGTCCCCGTGGTCACCGCGGTCACTCCTGGTGTCCTTGTGGTCACTCTTCGTGTCCTCGAGGTCACTGCGGTCACTCCCGGTGTCCCCTGGGTCACTCCTGGTGTCCCTGTGGTCACTCCTGGTGTCCCCATGGTCACTCCCAGTGTCCCCATGGTCACTCCCAGTGTCCCCGCGGTCACTCCCATGGTCACTCCTGGTGTCCCTGTGGTCATTCCTGGTCTCCCCATGGTCACTCCTGGTGTCCCTGCTGTCCCTGTGGTCACTCCTGCTGTCCCTGTGGTCACTGTGGTCACTCCTGGTGTCCCCATGGTCACTCCCAGTGTCCTCGTGGTCACTCCCAGTGTCCCCGCGGTCACTCCCATGGTCACTCCCGGTGTCCCTGCGGTCACTCCCAATGTCCCTGTGGTCACTCCCACGGTCACTCCCATTGTCCCCCTGGTCATTCCTGCTGTCCCTGTGGTCATTCCTGGTCTCCCCATGGTCACTCCTGGTGTCCCTGCGGTCACTCCTGGTGTCCCTGCGGTCACTCCTGGTGTCCCTGCTGTCCCTGTGGTCACTCCCGCGGTCACTCCCATTGTCCCCCTGATCATTCCTGGTCTCCCTGTGGTCACTCCTGGTGACCCTGCGGTCACTCCTGGTGTCCCTGCTGTCCCTGTGGTCACTCCTGTGGTCACTCCCAATGTCCCCGTGGTCACTCCCGTGGTCACTCCCATTGTCCCCCTGGTCACCCCTGGTGTCCCCATGGTCACTCCTGGTGTCCCTGCTGTCCCTGTGGTCACTCCCAGTGTCTGAGTGGTCAGCGCTGAGGTCATTGCTGGGGTCACTGTGGTCACTCCCACTGTCCCTGCGGTCACTCCCGTGATCACTCCTGCGGTCAGTGCCGAGGTCATTGCTGGTGTCCCTGTGGTCACTCCCGCGGTCACCCCCATTGTCCCCCTGGTCACTCCCGGTGTCCCTGCGGTCACTGTGGTCACTCCCATGGTCACTCCTGTGGTCACTCTTGCGGTCAGCGCCAAGGTCCTTGCGGGGGTCACTGCGGTCACTGTGGTCACTCTCGTGGTCACTGCGGTCACTCCCGTGGTCACTCCAGCGGTCAGTGCCGGGGTCACTGCGGTCACTGTGGCCACTCCTGTGGTCACTCCAGCGGTCAGGGCCGAGGTCCTTGCGGGGGTCACTGTGGTCACTCCTGTGGTCGCTCCGGTGGTCACTCCAGCGGTCAGCGCCGGGGTCGCCGTTGTGGCCGCAGGGGCCGCAGGTGGCGTTGCGCAGCCGGGGGGACACGGTGACCCCCACCGCGTCCCCGGGGCCGGCGGTCACGTGCAGGTCAGGGGTCACCAGCAGCAGGGCGTGGCCGGGGGCGTGGCCGGGGGCGGGGCCCACGCAGGCGGAGCCATCCGGGAGGCAGAAAGGCAGCGGGAGAGGGGACCCGTCCAGCTGGGGGAGGGGCGGCAGCTTCGTCATCATCATGGTCATCATCATCATCATGGTCATCATCATCATGGTCATCGTCATGGTCATCATCGTCATGGTCATCATCGTCATGGTCATCATGGTCATCATTGTCATGGTCATCGTCATGGTCATCATCGTCATGGTCATCATCGTCATGGTCATCATCGTCATGGTCATCATTGTCATGGTCATCGTCATGGTCATTGTCATCATCATCATCGTCATGGTCATCATGGTCATCATTGTCATGGTCATCGTCATTGTCATCATCGTCATCATGGTCATCATCGTCATCATGGTCATTGTCATCATCATGGTCATCCATGGTTCATCAACTCCGTCATCATCATCGTCATCGTCATGGTCACCATTGTCATGGCCATCATCATGGTCATCATCATCATTGTCATGGTCATCATCATGGTCATCATCATCGTCATGGTCATCATGGTCATCATTGTCATGGTCATCGTCATTGTCATCATCCTCATCATGGTCATTGTTGTCATCATCATGGTCATCCATGGTTCATCAAGTCCATCATCATCATCATCGTCGTCATGGTCATCATTGTCATGGCCATCATCATGGTCATCGTCATCGTCATCATGGTCATCATCATCATTGTCATGGCCATCATCATCATGGTCATCATTGTCATGGTCATGGTCATTGTCATCATCATCATCATGGTTATCATCCTCATCATGGTCATTGTTATCATCATCGTGGTCATCCATGGTTCATCAACTCCATCATCATCATCGTCATCCTTCATTCAACCTTCTCCATTCAACCTTCATCCATCATCGACATCATCATCATCGTCATCATCATCATGGTCATCATCATCGTCATGGTCATTGTTATCATCATCGTCATCGTCATGGTCATCCATCGTTTATCTACTCCATCGTCATCGTCATCATCCTTCATTCAACCTCCATTCAACCTTCATCCATCATCGTCGTCGTCATCATCGTGGTCATCCATCGTTCATCAACTCCATCATCATCGTCATCCTTCATTCAACCTTCTCCGTTCAACCTTCACCATCATCATCATCATCATCATCATCAATTCCAACATCATCGCCATCATCATCATCGTCATCATTGTCATTGTCATCATCATCAACTCCATCATCATCATCTTCATCATAATCATCATCATCATCAGCATCATCCAGTCCATCATCATCATCATCATCATTGTTATCATCATCATCGTCGTCATCATCACCCACTCATCATCGACTCCATCATTATCATCATCAACTCCATCATCATCATCATCATCATCATGCTTCATCCAACCTTCTTCATCCATCATCATCGTCATCGTCATCGTTGTCATCCTCATCATCATCATCCTTCCGTCAACCTTCTCCACCCTTCATCCATCATCATTGCCATCATCATCACCATCAGCATCCACTCCATCATCATCGTCATCATCATCATCGTCATCATCAACTCCATCATCCTTCATCCAACCTTCATCACCATCATCATTGTCATCGTCATCATCATCATCATCGTCATCATCATCGTCACCATCATCATCATCCTTCAGTCAACCTTCTCCACCCTTCATCCATCATTGTCATCGTCATCATCAACTCCATCATCATCAACTCCATCGGCCTTCATCCAATCTTCATCACCATCATCATCATCATCATCCACTCCATCATCATCGTCACCGTCATCGTCATCATCGTCACCATCGTCATCATCATCATCCTTCATCCTTCTCCAGCCATCCATCATCACCATCACCTTCCTCCCCCTCCCCTCCCTTTGCCCCTCCCCCCTTTGCCCCTCCCCCCCAGGCGTCTCTCACCTTAGCCCCGCCCCCCCTCAGGTGCCACCTCCGCTCCGTCTCCGTCACCGTCACCGTCACCGGCCCCGCCCCTCCCCCCCCCTCCAGCGCCACCTCCAGCGCGGGGGGAGGGGCAAAGGGGGGAGGGGCAAAGGGGCCCCCCCGGGGTGGGGGAGGGGCGCAGGTGCGCAGCAGCACCTGCGGGAGGGGGGAGGGGCGGCGGCCACGCCCCTTCCGGAAGAGCCTCGAGTTCACCTGGCAGGTGTGGGGGGAGGGGCTGGGGGGGGAGGGGCTGGGGGGTGGGGGAGGGGCTGGGGGTTGGGGGAGGGGAGAGAGAGAAAGAAAAAGAGAGGGGGAGGGGTTGGGGGAGGGGCCCGGACATTCCCCTCCCCCCCATCCATGTCCGGGCCCCTCCCCCGACAGGCGAGGGGGACACACCTGGGACAGGTGAGATTCACCTGGGATACACCTGAGATACACCTGAGATACACCTGAGATACGCCTGAGATACACCTGAGATACACCTGGGATACACCTGGGACACACCTGAGACACACCTGAGATACACCTGGGGACATCTGGGACACACCTGAGATACACCTGGGATACACCTGGGATACACCTGGGATACACCTGGGATACACCTGGGATACACCTGGGGACATCTGGGGACACACCTGAGATACACTTGAGATACACCTGGGATACACCTGAGATACACCTGGGGACATCTGGGACAGGTGAGATACACCTGGGATACACCTGGGACACACCTGAGATACACTTGAGATACACCTGGGATACACCTGAGATACACCTGGGATACACCTGGGGACATCTGGGGACACACCTGGGCACACCTGGGACATTCCACCCACACCTGGGGCACACCTGAGCCCCCCCACGTCCCCCCCCAGCCCCTCACCTGTCCTGCAGGTGTCCCCCAGGTGTGCCCTTACCTGTGGCACAGGTGCCCTCCCAGGTGTCCCCAGGTGTGCCCTTACCTGTCCCCAGGTGTGCCCAGGTGTGCCCTTACCTGTCCCCAGGTGTGCCCAGGTGTGCCCTTACCTGTGGCACAGGTGCCCTCCCAGGTGTCCCCAGGTGTGCCCTTACCTGTGGCACAGGTGCCCTCCTAGGTGTCCCCAGGTGTCCCCAGGTGTGCCCAGGTGTGCCCTTACCTGTGGCACAGGTGTGCCCAGGTGTGCCCTTACCTGTGGCACAGGTGCGCTGCCCGGCGCAGGCCCCGCAGAGCCCCCCGGCCGTCGCCGCCGTCGCTGTCACGGTCACGGCGCCGTCGCCTGCCAGGCTCACCTGCAGCCCCGCCCAGGTGAGCAGCACCTGCCGCTGCCCCCCCCGGCGCCGCACCTGGACCCGACCCCCGGCCAGGGACACGGGGAGGGGCACGGGGCGGCCTCGCACCTGGGACAGGTGAGACACAGGGGGTCAGGTGGGACACACCTGGGACACACCTGGGATGGGGGAGACACACCTGGGACACACCTGGGACAGGTGAGACACACCTGGGACAGGTGAGACACAGCTGGGACAGGTGAGACACACCTGGGACACACCTGGGATGAGGGAGACACACCTGGGACACACCTGGGACAGGTGAGACACACCTGGGATAGGTGAGACACAGCTGGGATACACCTGGGACAGGTGAGACACAGGGGGTCAGGTGGGACAGGTGGAACACACCTGGGACACACCTGGGACAGGTGAGACACAGCTGGGATACACCTGGGATGGGGGAGACACAGCTGGGACACACCTGGGACAGGTGAGACACAGCTGGTGAGACACATGGGATACACCTGGGACAGGTGGGACAAACCTGGGACAGGTGGGACACACGTGGTGAGACAGACGGGATAGTGGAGACACACCTGGGATAGGTGAGACACATGGGACAGGTGAGACACACCTGGGATACACCTGGGACAGGGGACACACCTGGGACAGGTGAGACACAGCTGGGTCAGGTGAGACACACCTGGGACAAGTGAGACACAGCTGGGACACACCTGGGACAGGGGAGAGACACCTGAGACAGGTGAGACACAGCTGGTGAGACACATGGGATACACCTGGGACAGGTGGGACACACCTGGAATGGGAGAGACACACCTGGGACACGTGGGACACATGTGGTCAGGTGGGACAGGTGGGACACACCTGGAAAAGGTGGGACACAGCTGGTCAGACACCTGGGATACACCTGAAACAGGTGGGGACAAACCTGGGACAAACCTAGACAGACACACCTGAGACAGGGACATGCCTGGGATAGGGACACACCTGGGACAGGTGAGACACACCTGGGACAGGAACAGGGACGGGGACACACCTGGGACAGGTGAGACACACCTGGGACAAACCTAGACGGGGCACACTTGGGACAGGTGAGACACACCTGGGACAAGGACACACCTGGGACAGGGACAGGGACACACCTGGGACAGGTGAGACACACCTGGGACAGGAACAGGGACGGGGACACACCTGGGACAGGGACAGGGGCACACCTGGGACAGGTGGGGCACACCTGAGACAGTGACAGGGCCACACCTGGGACAGGGACAGGGACAAGGACACCCTTGGGACAGGTGAGACACACCTGGGACAGGGACAGGGCCACACCTGGGACAGGGACAGGGCCACACCTGGGACACCGCACACCTGTGCAGGTGCCTCACTCACCCTGGCCGTTCTCCCCTCTCCGTGCCTCAGCTCCACCTGGACCCCGGCTCCGGCCACCCTCACCTGCCCGAAGGCGGCGCCGGGGCCGGAGCCCACCTGGCCCGAGAGCCACACCTGGAGCTCAGGTGAGCCGGCGCAGGCGGCCACCAAGGGACAGGTGAGCGGCAGCCGCCAGGTGAGGCCGTCGAAGGCGCGGAAACGGCGCCGGCTCAGGACGTGACACACGAGGGGCGGGGCCGGCGCGCAGGTGGGGCCGCAGGTGAGGCCAGGTGGGCAGGGCGGGGCCTGGCAGGTGGATCCAGGTGGGCAGGTGAGGTCCTGGCAGGTCGAGGCCACCTTGGGGACACACCTGGGCGTGGTTCTGTCCATCTGGCACGTGGATCCAGGTGGGCAGGTGAGGTCCTGGCAGGTGAGTTTGACAGGGACACACCTGGGCGTGGTTCTGTCCATCTGACAGGTGGATCCAGGTGGGCAGGTGAGGTCCTGGCAGGTGAGTTTGACAGGGACACACCTGGGCGTGGTTCTGTCCATTCTACAGGTGGATCCAGGTGGGCAGGTGAGGTCCTGGCAGGTCACAGTGACCGGGACACACCTGGGCGTGGATTTCTCCATTGTACAGGTGGATCCAGGTGGGCAGGTGAGGTCCTGGCAGGTGGAGGCCACCTTGGGGGCACACCTGGGCGTGGTTCTGTCCATCTGGCAGGTGGATCCAGGTGGGCAGGTGAGGTCCTGGCAGGTCACAGTGACTGGGACACACCTGGGCGTGGATTTCTCCATTCTACAGGTGGATCCAGGTGGGCAGGTGAGGTCCTGGCAGGTGAGTTTGACAGGGACACACCTGGGCGTGGATTTCTCCATTCTACAGGTGGATCCAGGTGGGCAGGTGAGGTCCTGGCAGGTCGAGGCCTCCTTGGGGACACACCTGGGTGTAGTTCTGTCCATCTGACAGGTGGATCCAGGTGGGCAGGTGAGGTGCTGGCAGGTGAGTTTGACAGGGACACACCTGGGCGTGGATTTCTCCATTCTACAGGTGGATCCAGGTGGGCAGGTGAGGTCCTGGCAGGTCACAGTGACAGGGACACACCTGGGCATGGTTCTGTCCATTCTACAGGTGGATCCAGGTGGGCAGGTGAGGTCCTGGCAGGTGAGTTTGACAGGGACACACCTGGGCGTGGTTCTGTCCATCTGACAGGTGGATCCAGGTGGGCAGGTGAGGTCCTGGCAGGTGAGTTTGACAGGGACACACCTGGGCGTGGTTCTGTCCATCTGACAGGTGGATCCAGGTGGGCAGGTGAGGTCCTGGCAGGTGAGTTTGACAGGGACACACCTGGGCGTGGTTCTGTCCATTGTACAGGTGGATCCAGGTGGGCAGGTGAGGTCCTGGCAGGTGAGTTTGACAGGGACACACCTGGGTGTGGATTTCTCCATTCTACAGGTGGATCCAGGTGGGCAGGTGAGGTCCTGGCAGGTGAGTTTGACAGGAACACACCTGGGCGTGGTTCTGTCCATTCTACAGGTGGATCCAGGTGGGCAGGTGAGGTCCTGGCAGGTGAGTTTGACAGGGACACACCTGGGCGTGGTTCTGTCCATCTGACAGGTGGATCCAGGTGGGCAGGTGAGGTCCTGGCAGGTGAGTTTGACAGGGACACACCTAGGCGTGGTTCTGTCCATTGTACAGGTGGATCCAGGTGGGCAGGTGAGGTCCTGGCAGGTGAGTTTGACAGGGACACACCTGGGCGTGGTTCTGTCCATCTGACAGGTGGATCCAGGTGGGCAGGTCAGGTCCTGGCAGGTCACAGTGATGGGGACACACCTGGGCGTGGAGTTCTCCATTCTACAGGTGGATCCAGGTGGGCAGGTGAGGTCCTGGCAGGTCGAGGCCTCCTTGGGGACGCACCTGGGCCAGCCCTGCAGCACCTGGCAGGTGGCACCTGGCTCGCAGGTGACGTCAGAGCAGGACAGGGCGGGGACGGCACGGACACGGCGCTGGACAGGGACACACTGCGGCCACCCTGCGGTCACCTGGCACCTGGTGGCCTTGGGACAGTGGAGGTCACGGCAGGACGGTGGCCTTGGGGACACCTTGGTGTGGACACACTGTGGCCACCCACTGACCATCTGGCACGAGGTGTCCTTGGGACAGTGGACATCGCTGCAGGATGGAGAGTAGTGGACACACTGCGGCCACCCATCGGTCATCTGGCATTGGGTGTCCTGTGGACAGTGGAGGTCACGGCAGGAAGGTCTCCTGATGGACGTCTTGGTGTGGACACACTGGGGATGACCACTGACCATGCGGCACATGGTGCCCTTGGGACACTGGACATCCTGGCAGGACGGTTGGTGGTGGACACACTGCGGCCACCCATCGGTCATCTGGCACTTGGTGCCCTGTGGACAGTGGAGGTCACTGCAGGATGGTCTCCTTGGGGTCAGCTTGGTGGGGACGCACCGCGGCCACCCACTGACCATCTGGCACGAGGTGTCCTTGGGACAGTGGACATCACTACAGGACGGGGAGTTATGGACACACTGCGGCCACCCATTGGTCATCTTACACCTGGTGCCCTGTGGACAGTGGAGGTCACTGCAGGAAGGTCTCCTGATGGACGTCTTGGTGTGGACACATCTTGGCCACCCACTGACCATGTGACACGTGGTGTCCTTGGGACACTGGACATCCTGGCAGGATGGACGGTGATGGACACACTGCGGCCACCCATCGGTCATCTGGCATTGGGTGTCCTTGGGACAGTGGAGGTCACTGCAGGAAGGTCTCCTGATGGACGTCTTGGTCTGGACACACCTTGGCCACCCATTGACCATGTGACACGTGGTGTCCTTCTGGCACTGGACATCCTGGCAGGATGGAGAGTAGTGGACACACTGTGGCCACCCATCGGTCATCTGGCACTGGGTGTCCTTGGGACAGTGGAGGTCACTGCAGGAAGGTCTCCTTGGGGTCACCTTGGTCTGGACACACCTTGGCAACCCACTGACCATCTGGCACATTGTCCCCTTCTGGCACTGGACATCCTGGCAGGATGGTTGGTGATGGACACACTGCGGCCACCCATTGGTCATTTTGCACGTGGTGCCCTGGGGACACTGGAGGTCACTGCAGGAAGGTCTCCTTGGGGTCACCTTGGTGGGGACGCACCGTGGCCACCCACTGACCATCTGGCATGTGGTGCCCTTGGGACAGTGGACATCACTACAGGATGGTTGGTGATGGACACACTGCGGCCACCCATTGGTCATCCTACACCTGGTGCCCTGTGGACAGTGGAGGTCACTGCAGGAAGGTCTCCTGATGGACGTCTTGGTCTGGACACACCTTGGCCACCCACTGACCATGTGACACGTGGTGCCCTTGGGACAGTGGACATCACTGCACGAAGGTTGGTGGTGGACACACTGCGGCCACCCATCGGTCATCCTGCAGGAGGTGTCCTTGGAGCACTGGACATCACGGCAGGAAGGTCTCCTGATGGACGTCTTCATGGGGACACATTGGGGATGACCACTGACCATATGACACGTGGTGTCCTTGGGACAGTGGACATCCTGACAGGATGGACGGTGATGGACACACTGCGGCCACCCATTGGTCATCTGGCATTTGGTGCCCTGGGGACAGTGGAGGTCACTGCAAGAAGGTCTCCTGATGGACGTCTTGGTGTGGACACACCTTGGCCACCCACTGACCATGTGGCATGAGGTGTCCTTGGGACACTGGACATCCTGGCAGGACGGTCTCCTGATGGACGTCGTGGTCGGGACACACCGTGGCCACCCATTGACCACCTGGCATGTGAACCCTTTGGAGCACTGGACATCCTGGCAGGACGGTTGGTGGTGGACACACTGCGGCCACCCATCGGTCATCTGGCACTGGGTGTCCTTGGGACAGTGGAGGTCACTGCAGGAAGGTCTCCTTGGGGTCAGCTTGGTGGGGACGCACCGCGGCCACCCACTGACCATCTGGCACGTGGTGTCCTTGGGACAGTGGACATCACTGCAGGACGGGGAGTTATGGACACACTGCGGCCACCCATTGGTCATCTTACACCAGGTGCCCTGTGGACAGTGGAGGTCACTGCAGGAAGGTCTCCTGATGGACGTCTTGGTCTGGACACACCTTGGCCACCCACTGACCATCTGGCACATTGTCCCCTTCTGGCACTGGACATCCTGGCAGGATGGAGAGTAGTGGACACACTGCGGCCACCCATCGGTCATCTGGCACTGGGTTCCCTGTGGACAGTGGAGGTCACTGCAGGACGGTCTCCTTGGGGTCACCTTGGTGGGGACGCACCGTGGCCACCCACTGACCATCTTGCAAGTGGTGTCCTTGGGACAGTGGACATCACTACAGGACGGGGAGTTATGGACACACTGCGGCCACCCATTGGTCATCTTACACCTGGTGTTCTGGGGACAGTGGAGGTCACTGCAGGACGGTCTCCTGATGGACGTCTTGGTGGGGACACACCTTGGCCACCCACTGACCATCTGACATTTGGTGTCCTTGGCACAGTGGACATCATGACATGATGGGCGGTCATGGACACACTGCGGCCACCCATTGGTCATCCTGCAAGAGGTGTCCTTGGAGCACTGGACATCACGGCAGGAAGGTCTCCTGATGGACGTCTTGGTGTGGACACACCTTGGCCACCCACTGACCATGTGGCACGAGGTGTCCTTGGGACAGTGGACATCACTACAGGACGGGGAGTTATGGACACACTGCGGCCACCCATTGGTCATCTTACACCTGGTGTCCTGTGGACAGTGGAGGTCACTGCAGGAAGGTCTCCTGATGGACGTCTTGGTCTGGACACACCGTGGCCACCCATTGACCATGTGACACGTGGTGTCCTTCTGGCACTGGACATCCTGGCAGGATGGAGAGTAGTGGACACACTGCGGCCACCCGTCGGTCATCTGGCACTGGGTTCCCTGTGGACAGTGGAGGTCACTGCAGGAAGGTCTCCTTGGGGTCAGCTTGGTGGGGACGCACCGTGGCCACCCACTGACCATGCGGCACGAGGTGTCCTTGGGACACTGGAGGTCACTGCAGGATGGATAGTGGTGGACACACTGCGGCCACCCATTGGTCATCTTACACCTGGTGCCCTGTGGACAGTGGAGGTCACTGCAGGACGGTCTCCTGATGGACGTCTTGGTGGGGACACACCTTGGCCACCCACTGACCATGCGGCACATGGTGTCCTTGGCACAGTGGACATCACTGCACGAAGGTTGATGGTGGACACACTGCGGCCACCCATCGGTCATCCTGCAGGAGGTGTCCTTGGAGCACTGGACATCACGGCAGGAAGGTCTCCTGATGGACGTCTTGGTCAGGACACACTGGGGATGACCACTGACCATGTGGCATGAGGTGTCCTTGGGACAGTGGACATCCTGACAGGATGGACGGTGATGGACACACTGCGGCCACCCATCGGTCATCTGGCATTGGGTGTCCTTGGGACAGTGGAGGTCACTGCAGGACGGTGGCCTTGGGGTCACCTTGGTCTGGACACACCTTGGCCACCCACTGACCATCTGGCACATTGTCCCCGTCTGGCACTGGACATCCTGGCAGGATGGAGAGTAGTGGACACACTGCGGCCACCCGTCGGTCATCTGGCATTTGGTGCCCTTGGGACACTGGACATCCTGGCAGGACGGTTGGTGGTGGACACACTGCGGCCACCCATTGGTCATCTGGCATTTGGTGTTCTGTGGACAGTGGAGGTCACGGCAGGAAGGTCTCCTGATGGACGTCTTGGTCAGGACACACTGGGGATGACCACTGACCATGTGGCATGAGGTGTCCTTGGGACACTGGACATCCTGGCAGGATGGACGGTGATGGACACACTGTGGCCACCCGTCGGTCATCTGGCATTTGGTGCCCTTGGGACACTGGACATCACTGCAGGATGGACGGTGATGGACACACTGCGGCCACCCATCGGTCATCTGGCATTGGGTTCCCTGTGGACAGTGGAGGTCACTGCAGGACGGTCTCCTGATGGACGTCTTGGTCTGGACACACCGTGGCCACCCACTGACCATGTGGCACGAGGTGTCCTTGGGACAGTGGACATTGTGACAGGATGGCCGGTTGTGGACACATTGTGGATGACCACTGACCATGTGACATGAGGAGCCCTTGGGACACTGGAGGTCAGCACAGGATGGACTCTTGATGGACACCTTGGTGTGGACACATCGGGCTTGACCACTGACCATCTGGCACGAGGTGTCCTTGGGACACTGGAGGTCACTGCAGGACGGTGGCCTTGGTGCCACCTTGGTGTGGACACATAGAGGGTGACCATTGGTCATCTGGCACAAGGTGTCCTTGGGACAGTGGACATCACTGCAGGACGGTCTCCTGATGGACGTCTTGGTGTGGACACATCGGGGGTGACCATTGACCATCTGGCACGAGCTGTCCTTGGGACAGTGGACATCATGGCAGGACGGTGGCCTTGGTGCCACCTTGTTCTGGACGCACCGTGGCCACCCCTGGAGCAGGTGACACGAGGAGCCCTGGGGACACCGGACGTTGTCACACGACGGTGGCTCATGGACACACCTGGGGTGACCATTGACCATCTGGCACAAGGTGTCCTTGGGACACTGGAGGTCAGCACAGGATGGACTCTGGATGGACACCTTGGTGTGGACACACTGAGGGTGGCCATTGGTCATCTGGCACGAGGTGTCCTTGGGACAGTGGACATCATGGCAGGACGGTGGCCTTGGGGACACTTTGGTGTGGATGCACCGTGGCCACCCCTGGAGCAGGTGACACGAGGAGCCCTGGGGACACCGGACGTTGTCACACGACGGTGGCTCATGGACACACTGAGGGTGACCATTGGTCATCTGGCACAAGGTGTCCTTGGGACACTGGAGGTCACTGCAGGATGGACTCTTGATGGACACCTTGGTGTGGACACACATGGGGTGACCATTGGTCATCTGGCACAAGGTGTCCTTGGGACACTGGAGGTCACTGCAGGATGGACTCTGGATGGACACCTTGGTGTGGACACATCGGGCTTGACCATTGACCATCTGGCACGAGGTGTCCTTGGGACACTGGAGGTCACTGCAGGACGGTGGCCTTGGTGCCACCTTGGTGTGGACACATCGTGGCCACCCATCGATCACCTGACACGTGGTGTCCTTCTGGCACCGGACGTTGTCACACGATGGCCGCTTGTGGACACACCTGGGGTGACCATTGGTCATCTGGCACGAGGTGTCCTTGGGACAGTGGAGGTCACTGCAGGATGGACTCTGGATGGACACCTTGGTGTGGACACAGCTGGGTTGACCACTGACCATCTGGCACGAGGTGTCCTTGGGACACTGGACATCATGGCAGGACGGTGGCCTTGGTGCCACCTTGGTGTGGACACAGCGTGGCCACCCCTGGAGCAGGTGACATGAGGAGCCCTGGGGACACCGGACGTTGTCACACGATGGTGGCTCATGGACACACCTGGGGTGACCATTGACCATCTGGCACGAGGTTCCTTGGGGACAGTGGAGGTCACTGCAGGATGGACTCTGGATGGACACCTTGGTGTGGACACACATGGGTTGACCATTGGTCATCTGGCACGAGGTGTCCTTGGGACACTGGAGGTCACTGCAGGACGGTGGCCTTGGTGCCACCTTGGTGTGGACACAGCGTGGCCACCCATCGATCACCTGACACATGGTGTCCTTCTGGCACCAGACGTTGTCACACGATGGCCGCTTGTGGACACACCTGGGGTGACCATTGGTCATCTGGCACGAGGTGTCCTTGGGACACTGGAGGTCAGCACAGGATGGACTCTTGATGGACACCTTGGTGTGGACACAAATGGGGTGACCATCGGTCATCTGGCACGAGGTTCCTTGGGGACACTGGAGGTCACTGCAGGATGGACTCTTGATGGACACCTTGGTGTGGACACATCGGGCTTGACCATTGACCATCTGGCACGAGGTGTCCTTGGGACACTGGACATCATGGCAGGAAGGTCTCCTGATGGACGTCTTCGTGTGGACACACTGGGGATGACCACTGACCATCTGGCACGAGGTGTCCTTGGGACACTGGAGGTCACTGCAGGATGGTGGCCTTGGTGCCACCTTGGTGTGGACACACATGGGGTGACCATTGGTCATCTGGCACGAGGTGGCCTTGGGACAGTGGACATCATGGCAGGAAGGTCTCCTGATGGACGTCTTGGTGTGGACACACCGTGGCCACCCCTGGAGCAGGTGACACGAGGAGCCCTGGGGACACCGGACGTTGTCACATGACGGCGGCTGATGGACACACCTGGGGTGACCATTGACCATCTGGCACGAGGTGTCCTTGGGACACTGGAGGTCAGCACAGGATGGACTCTGGATGGACACCTTGGTGTGGACACACTGAGGGTGACCATCGGTCATCTGGCACAAGGTGTCCTTGGGACACTGGAGGTCACTGCAGGACGGTGGCCTTGGTGCCACCTTGGTGTGGACACAGCGTGGCCACCCATCGATCACCTGACACGTGGTGTCCTTCTGGCACCGGACGTTGTCACACGATGGCCGCTTGTGGACACACATGGGGTGACCATCGGTCATCTGGCACGAGGTGGCCTTGGGACAGTGGACATCATGGCAGGACGGTGGCCTTGGTGCCACCTTGGTGTGGACACAGCGTGGCCACCCCTGGAGCAGGTGACACGAGGAGCCCTGGGGACACCGGACGTTGTCACACGATGGTGGCTCATGGACACACCTGGGGTGACCATCGGTCATCTGGCACGAGGTGTCCTTGGGACACTGGAGGTCACTGCAGGACGGTGGCCTTGGTGCCACCTTGGTGTGGACACATAGAGGGTGACCATTGGTCATCTGGCACGAGGTGTCCTTGGGACAGTGGACATCACTGCAGGACGGTCTCCTGATGGACGTCTTGGTGTGGACACACATGGGGTGACCATTGGTCATCTGGCACGAGGTTCGTTGAGGACACTGGAGGTCACTGCAGGATGGACTCTGGATGGACATCTTGGTGTGGACACACTGGGGATGACCACTGACCATCTGGCACGAGGTGTCCTTGGGACACTGGACATCATGGCAGGACGGTGGCCTTGGTGCCACCTTGTTCTGGACGCACCGTGGCCACCCCTGGAGCAGGTGACACGAGGAGCCCTGGGGACACCGGACGTTGTCACACGACGGCGGCTCGTGGACGCACCTGGGGTCACCGTCCAGCACCTGGCACGAGGTGCCCTGGGGACACCGGAGGTCGCCGCAGGCCGGCGGCCCTGGGGACACCTTGGCGGGGACACAGCGGGGCCACCCGCGGGTGAGGTCACACGCGGCGCCTCGGGGACATCGGGGACACGAAACGCTCCGGCCGTGACGCCGGACACAGAGCGGCCACCCGTCGGCCATCTTGCACTGGGGACAGCCGGGCAGGGGACACGAGGGGACATCGGGGACACACCTGGGCCACCCTTGGGCCATCTCACACCGTGTCCCCTCTCCACACCGGACGTTGTCACACGAGGGGACAGGGACACACCTGGGGCCAAGATCGGTCACCTGGCACCGTGTCCCTTGGTGGCACCGGACGTTGTCACACGAGGGGACATCGGGGACACACCTGGGGCCAAGATCGGTCACCTGGCACCGTGTCCCTTGGTGGCACTGGACGTTGTCACACAAGGGGACATCGGGGACACACCTGGGTCCAAGATCGGTCACCTGGCACCGTGTCCCTTGGTGGCACCGGACGTTGTCACATGAAGGGTTGGGGACACACCTGGGCCACCCTTGGGCCATCTCACACCGTGTCCCCTCCCCACACCGGACGTTGTCACACGAGGGGACAGGGACACACCTGGGGCCAAGATCGGTCACCTGGCACCGTGTCCCCTCCCCACACCGGATGTTGTCACACGAGGGGACATCGGGGACACACCTGGGTCCAAGATCGGTCACCTGGCACCGTGTCCCCTCCCCACACCGGACGTTGTCACACGAGGGGACATCGGGGACACACCTGGGCCACCCTTGGGCCATCTCGCACCGCGTCCCTTGGTGGCACCGGACGTTGTCACACGAGGGGACGGGGACACACCTGGGTCCCACATCGGTCACCTGGCAGGTGCCACCAGGGCCGCAGGTGACACCGGAGCAGCCGGGCTGGGAATGGGGGACGGCACCTGGGGGGAAAAAATGGGGGAAAATTGGGGGAAAATTGGGGAAATTTGGGGGGAAGAATGGGGGGAAATTTTGGGGAAAAAATGGGGGGAAATTGGGGAAATTTGGGGAAAAATTGGGGAAATTAGGGGAAAAATTGGGGGGGAAATTGGGGAAAATTGGGGGGGAAATTGAGGGAAAAAATGGGGGAAAATTGGGGGGAAATTGGGGGAAAATTGGGGAAAAATTTGAGGGAAAAATGGGGAAATTTGGGGGGAAATTTGGGGGAAAATTGGGGAAATTAGGGGAAAAATTGGGGGGGAAATTGGGGAAATTTGGGGGGGAAATTGAGGGAAAAATGGGGGGAAATTGGGGGAAAATTGGGGGGAAATTTGAGGGAAAAATGGGGAAATTTGGGGGAAAATTGGGGAAATTAGGGGAAAAATTGGGGGGGAAAATGGGGAAATTTGGGGGGGAATTTGGGAAAAATTGGGGAATTTTGGGGGGAAAATGGGGGGAAATTGGGGAAAATTGTGGGGGAAATTGTGGGAAAAATTGGGGAAAACTTGGGGAGAAAATTGTGGGGGAAATTGTGGAGGAAATTGTGGAAAATTGGGAGGAAAATTGGGGGGAAATTGGGGAAAAATTGGGGAAATTTGGGGAAAAATTGTGGGGGAAATTTGGGGGGGAAAAATTGGGGGAAAATTTGGGGAAAACTTGGGGAGAAAATTGTGGGGGAAATTGAGGAAAAATTTGGGGGAAAAATTGGGGAAATTTGGGGGAAAATTGGGGGAAAAATTGTGGGGGAAATTGGGGGGAAAATTAGGGAAATTTGGAGGGAAAAATTGGGGGGAAATGGGGGGGGGAAATTGTGGGAAAATTGTGGGGGAAATTGGAAAAACGGGAAAAATTGAGAGGAAAAAATGCGGGGGAAATTGGGGGGGAAATGGGATTTAGGGGAAAATGGGAAATTAGGGGGGATTTGGGGAAAATGGGAAAAATTTGGGATTTATGCGGGGAGAATTTGGATTGGGATGGGAAAATTCGGAATTCTGAGAGAAAATTTTGGGATTTTGCAGGGAAAAGTTCAGGATTTAGTGGGAAAATTGGGATTTGGGGTGGGGAAATTTGGGATTGGGGTGGGGAAATTTGGGATTTGGGATGGGAAAATTGGGATTGGGATGGGAAAATTTGGGATTTTGAGGGAAAATTTGGGATTTGGAGTGGGGAAATTTGGGATTGGGGTGGGGAATATTGGGATTTGGGATGGGAAAATTGGGATTGGGATGGGAAAATTTGGGATTTTGAGGGAAAATTTGGGATTTTGGGACTCACGGCAGCCGAGCAGGACCAAGGCCCAGAGGAGCAAAACCCGGGGGGGCCCCATCTGCCCGTGGGGGAGGGGCGTGAGAAAAAGGGGGGACCCCGGGATTTGGGGACCCTCCCGACCCCAAAAAAATCCCCCCAAAATTCTCCCCCCTCAAGATAAAGGAGATCGCCCCAAAATTAAGGAGACCCCTAAAATTTGGGGGGGAAAACCCAAAAATCTGCCCCAAAATGCAAAGGGAGCCCCCCCAAAATTTGGGTGAAAACCCCAAAATTCGCCCCCAAAATTTAAAGGGAACCCCCCAAAATCCCCATCCCGACCCCAAAATTCCCCCCAAAATTTGTGGGAATACCCAAAAAAATCTCCCCCCAAAATTTGTGTGAAAACCCCCAAATTCCCTCCAAAATTCAATGGGAACCCCAAAAATTCCCTCAAATTCAAAGGGAACCCCAAAATTCAATGGGAACCCCAAAAATCCCCCAAATTAAAGAGGAGCCCCGCCCCCCAAAAAAAATCTCCTCAAATTCAAAGGGAATCCCCAAAAATGCCCCCGAAATCTGGGTGAAAACCCCAAAATTCGCCCCCAAAATTCAAAGGGAACCCCCAAAAATCCCCATCCCGACCCCAAAATTTCCCTCAAAATTCAAAGGGAATCCCCAAAAATTCCCCCAAAATTTGGGTGAAAACCCCCAAAATTCCCTCCAAAATTCAAAGGGAACCCCCAAAAATCCCCTCAAATTCAAAGGGAACCCCAAAATTCAATGGGAACCCCAAAAATCCCCCAAATTAAAGAGGAGCCCCCCCCCCAAAAAACTCCTCAAATTTAAAGGGAATCCCCAAAAATGCCCCCAAAATCTGGGTGAAAACCCCAAAATTCGCCCCCAAAATTCAAAGGGAACCCCCAAAAATCCCCTCATAGTTTTGGTGAAACCCCAAAATCCCCCCCCAAAATTCAAAGGGAACCCCCAAAAATCCCCATCCCGACCCCAAAATTTCCCTCAAAATTCAAAGGGAATCCCCAAAAATTCCCACCAAAATTTGGGTGAAAACCCCCAAAATTCCCTCCAAAATTCAATGGGAACCCCAAAAAATCCCCCAAATTAAAGAGGAGCCCCCCCAAAAATCTCCTCAAATTTAAAGGGAATCCCCAAAAATGCCCCCAAAATCTGGGTGAAAACCCCAAAATTCGCCCCCAAAATTCAATGGTAACCCCCAAAAATCCCCTCATAGTTTTGGTGAAACCCCAAAATCCCCCCCCCCAAATTTAAAGGGAACCCCCCAAAATCCCCATCCCGACCCCAAAATTCCCCCCAAAATTTTTGGGAATACCCAAAAAAATCTCCCCCCAAATTTTGTGTGAAAACCCCCAAATTCCCTCCAAAATTCAAAGGGAACCCCAAAAATCCCCTCAAATTCAAAGGGAACCCCAAAATTCAATGGGAACCCCAAAAAATCCCCCAAATTAAAGAGGAGCCCCCCCCCCCAAAAAAAAATCTCCTCAAATTTAAAGGGAATCCCCAAAAATGCCCCCAAAATCTGGGTGAAAACCCCAAAATTCGCCCCCAAAATTCAAAGGGAACCCCCAAAAATCCCCATCCCGACCCCAAAATTTCCCTCAAAATTCAAAGGGAATCCCCAAAAATTCCCCCAAAATTTGGGTGAAAACCCCCAAAATTCCCTCCAAAATTCAATGGGAACCCCAAAAATTCCCCAAATTAAAGAGGAGCCCCCCCCCCAAAAATCTCCTCAAATTTAAAGGGAATCCCCAAAAATGCCCCCGAAATCTGGGTGAAAACCCCAAAATTCGCCCCCAAAATTCAAAGGGAACCCCCAAAAATCCCCTCATAGTTTTGGTGAAACCCCAAAATCCCCCCCCCCAAATTTAAAGGGAACCCCCCAAAATCCCCATCCCGACCCCAAAATTTCCCTCAAAATTCAAAGGGAATCCCCAAAATTCCCCCAAAATTTGGGTGAAAACCCCAAAATTCCCACCAAAATCTGGGTGAAAACCCCCAAAATTCCCCCCAAAAATCCAGGGGGACCCCAGAAATGCCCCAAAATGCCCCAAAATGCCCCAAAATGCCCCAAAATGCCCCAAAATGCCCCAAAATGCCCCAAAATGCCCCAAACCCGGCCTCACCTTCCCCGCTCTGCTCCGGCTCCCCCGGGAATTGCCGGGAATTTATGGGAGCCTGGCCACGCCCCCCAGGATTGGCCACGCCCCCAGGTTGGGCCACGCCCCCCTTTGGACACGCCCGCTCCTGGCCACGCCCCCTCCGGGATATCAGAGATAAGATCTGGGAAGGGGAGGGGGCGATACTGGGGGGGACTGGGATGGAACTGGTTTGAACTGGGAGGGACCGGGATGGAACTGGTTTGAACTGGGATGGAACTGGTTTGGACTGGTTTGAACTGGGATGGAACTGGTTTGGACTGGTTTAAGCAGGTTGGGAGTGGTTTGAACTGGTTTGGACTGGGATGGAACTGGTTTGAACTGGTTTGGACTGGGATGGAACTGGTTTGGACTGGGATGAATTAGTTTGAACTGGTTTGGACTGGGATTGAACTGGTTTGGACTGGTTTGAGCAGGTTTGGACTGGGATTGAAATGGTTTGGACTGGTTTGAACTGGGAGGGACTGGTTTGAGCTGGTTTGAATGAGTTTGAACCGGTTTGGACTGGTGGAATTGGTTTTGACTGGTTTGAACTGGGATTGAACGGGTTTGTACTGGTTTAAGCAGGTTTGAGCTGGGATTGAACTGGTTTGAGCTGGGATTGAACTGGTTTGAACTGGGATTGAACTGGTTTGAGCTGGGATTGAACTGGTTTGAACTGGTTTGAACTGGGATTGAACTGGTTTGAGCTGGGATTGAACTGGTTTGAGCTGGGATTGAACTGGTTTGAGCTGGTTTGAGCTGGGATTGAACTGGTTTGGACTGGTTTAAGCAGGTTTGAGCTGAGATTGAACTGGTTTGAACTTTAAGCAGGTTTGAAGTGGGATTGAACTGGTTTGAACTGGTTTGAACTGGGCTCCACCCCCAGTGAATTCCTCTGCTGGTCCCTCCCCCCTCCAGCCCCAGCCCTTCCTCATCTTCATCAACCTTCATCTTCCTCTTCCTCTTCCTCTTCATCTTCCCAACACAGCCTTCATCCTCGCCTCCATCCTCATCCTCAGCGCCTCTGTCCCTGCAGGCCTTCATCTTCATCCTCATCATCATCATCATCATCCTCAGTGCCAGTGTCCCTCCACGCCTTCATCTTCACCTTCATCTTCATCATCACCTTCATCATCACCTTCATCTTCAACTTCACCTTCATCTTCTTCATCCTCATCCTCAGCACCTCTGTCCCTGCAGGCCTTCATCCTCATCATCATCATCATCCTCAGTGCCTGTGTCCCTCCACGCCTTCATCTTCACCTTCATCTTCATCATCACCTTCATCATCACCTTTATCTTCAACTTCACCTTCATCATCCTCATCTTCATCCTCATCCTCAGTGCCCGTGTCCCTCCATGCCTTTCATCTTCATCTTCATCATCATCATCCTCAGTGCCAGTGTCCCTCCATGCCTTTCATCTTCATCTTCATCTTCATCCATTCCATGTGGATCATCTTCATCATCGCCTTCATCTTCACCTTCATCATCGTCATCCATCCATTCCATCACCTTTATCTTCATCTTCATCATCACCTTCATCTTCGCCTTCATCCTCGCCTCCATCCTCATCCTCAGCACCTCTGTCCCTGCAGGCCTTCATCTTCATCCTCATCATCATCATCATCATCATCATCATCCTCTGTGCCCGTGTCCCTCCACGCCTTCATCTTCACCTTCATCATCACCTTCATCATCACCTTCATATTCAACTTCACCTTCATCATCCTCATCTTCATCCTCATCCTCAGTGCCCGTGTCCCTCCATGCCTTTCATCTTCATCTTCATCTTCATCCATTCCACGTGGATCATCTTCATCATCGCCTTCATCTTCACCTTCATCATCTTCATCCATCCGTTCCATCACCTTTATCTTCATCTTCATCATCTTCATCTTCGCCTTCATCCTCGCCTCCATCCTCATCCTCAGCACCTCTGTCCCTGCAGGCCTTCATCTTCATCCTCATCATCATCATCATCCTCAGTGCCTGTGTCCCTCCACGGCTTCATCTTCACCTTCATCATCACCTTCATCATCACCTTCATCATCACCTTTATCTTCAACTTCACCTTCATCATCTTGATCTTCATCCTCATCCTCATCATCATCCTCAGTGCCTGTGTCCCTCCACGCCTTCATCTTCATCATCACCTTCATCATCACCTTTATCTTCAACTTCACCTTCATCATCTTCATCCTCATCCTCAGCACCTCTGTCCCTGCAGGCCTTCATCTTCATCCTCATCATCATCATCCTCAGTGCCAGTGTCCCTCCACGCCTTCATCTTCATCATCACCTTCATCATCACCTTCATCATCACCTTTATCTTCAACTTCACCTTCATCGTCCTCATCTTCATCCTCATCCTCAGTGCCCGTGTCCCTCCATGCCTTTCATCTTCATCTTCATCTTCATCTTCATCCATTCCACGTGGATCATCTTCATCATCGCCTTCATCTTCACCTTCATCATCTTCATCCATCCGTTCCATCACCTTCATCTTCATCATCTTCGTCTTCGCCTTCATCGTCATCTTCATCCTCATCCTCATCCCAGTGCCCGTGTCCCTCCATGCCTTCATCTTCATCTTCACCCATCCATTCCATCATCATCATCACCTTCACCTTCATCATCACCTTCACCTTCATCTTCATCGTCTTCCTCTTCATCCTCATCATCGTGCTCAGTGCCCGTGTCCCTCCACGCCTTCATCTTCACCTTCATCTTCATCTTTGTCTTCATCTTCATCTTCACCCATCCATTCCATCATCTTCATCATCACCTTCATCTTCACCTTCATCATCCTCATCCTCATCCCTCAGTGCCCGTGTCCCTCCACGCCTTCATCTTCATCTTCATCTTCATCTTCATCCATCCATTCCATCATCATCACCTTCATCATCTTCCTCTTCATCCTCATCCTCATCCTCACTGCCCATGTCCCTCCACGCCTTCATCTTCATCTTCATCTTCATCATCTTCACCCACCCATTCCTCATTTTTCCCATTTTTCTCCTCCCCAAATTTCCCAATTTTCCCCCCATTTTTCCTTTTTTTCCTCCCAAATTCCCCATTTTCCCCATTTCCCCCAAGGTTTTTTTCCCAAATTTCCCATTTGTCCCCATTTTCCCCAAATTTCCCTTTTTTTTTTTTCCCTCCCCAAATTTCCCATTTTCCCCCCATTTTCCCCACCCATATTTTCCTGGGTTTTTTTTCCAAATTTCCCAATTTCCCCCCATTTTTCCTTTTTTTTCTCCCCAATTTTCTCCCCGAATTTTCCCCTTTTCCCCCAAATTTCCCAATTCTTTCCCCCTATTTTCCCCTTTTTTTCCCCTCCCCAAATTTCCCATTTTTCCCCCATCCCCACATTTTTCTATTTTTTCCCCCAAATTTCCCATTTTTTCTCCCATTTTTTCCTATTCCCCCCCCAATTTTCCCATTTCCCCCCTTTTTTTCCATTTTTCCCCAAATTTCCCATTCCCCCCCATATTTTTTCCCAAATTTCCCATTTTTTTCCTCTCCTGTTTCTCATTTTTTTCCCATTTTCCCCCAAAATTTCCCTTTTTCTTCCCTCCCAAATTCCCATTTTTTCCCCCCATTTTTCCCCCCTCGTTCCCCCTCCCGCTCCCCGCCCGCGATAATTGCGATAATTGCGATAATTGGGGTAATTACCATAATTTCCATAATTACCATAATTACCATAATCGACCGGGAACAATGGGGGGGACCCAAAGAATTGGGGGGGGACCCCCAGAACCCAAAAAATGACGGAGGGGCACCCAAAAATTGGGG